>NC_142017.1:7479791-7752291 GCF_049901735.1 Notechis scutatus | reverse complement strand
CATTGTGGAAACCTGAATTGGTTTGAAGATCCAGACAGATTCGGTATTTTTTTCCCAAACTGACTTGAAAGTCCATACTGAATCCACTTTAATTTCCCAAATTAGTTTCAAAATTCCAGGTTTTGGGTGGTTCATATACTCTGAATACTTCATGCCAAATTATGCATGCAGTTCCACAGAAACTGTATGGTGCTGAAGATGTTTTCTATTCTAGTTCTTCTGTATCAACAACAATATTCTTTCAGGAGGCTGGGAATTGATTTTTCCCCCCAAAGAGGATTTCAAGTGGAAATCAGCATGTGCCAGTTATCCAAGCCATAACATTACAATGTCTCACCATTCTATGTGTAGTCCTCAACGTACAACCATCAGAAGTTACAACAGCATTGGGAAAAAATGGCTTACGACTGGTACTCACAGATGATCAATATGGTTGCAAAATCCACAATGCCATATTCTCTTATATGGCCAAATGCAATGACATCTCTTTCTTTTATTTGCAACGGGAATAAAATATTTTGCTGGGAAATCCATAACAATCTGTGCTGATGTTTCTCTATCACAGTTGTAGCTACCAGCCATCAGCAATAAGTATCTTCCAATATTCCATTACTTTCTTTATACAGCGATGGATGGTGGGATGGGTTGTTTTTAAACAGTTTTAAAGCAATTTCTTGTCACCCTGAGGGAATCACTTAATAAAGTTCCCAAGTTTACTCAGCTATTTCGACCAATAAACGTGTTTAATTCTTGGCAACTTAAATGTGGTAACTGTTTCTAAGCACCGTCTCTTAACAGGATTGCTTAGAGCAGTCGTTTGTCTGGCTGAGGAAAATAAAAACAATATAGCCACTAAATAATAGTAGTAATGATACTGATAATAATTGGAGCATCGCTGGAATATCATGGGCATTGACAAAATCACCATCAATCAACTGCAAAAGGCAGCTTTACTCGGAACAGCTTACATCCTGTGTCATCAACCATCAGACAAGGAATAATGGATGGAAACTGATCAAGAAGAGATTCAACCTGGAAATAAGGAGAAACTTTCTGACAGGGAGAGCAATCAACCCATGGAACAGAAGTTGCCCTCGGAAGTTGTGGGAGCTTCATCACTGAAGCCTTTCAAGAAGAGACTGGACTGCCATCTAATAATTGTAAATAGTTCTGACAATGCAGATATCGAAACACAATCTTTTTACAGTCGTTTGGATTGGCTGATTGAAGAAGATTTGAAATGGCATTGGCTACATTTATTTTTTTCCACCAAAGCTGCTTGTGAATAATTATGAATAAACTAAACCAGAGTCACTTGACAGTGGGGACACAGAAATGGTTGCAAGTGTGAGGACCCTTTTCAAGTCACTTTTTCCAGCATCTGTCATAACCTCCAAATGGTCACTTAAATGAACAGTCATAAATGGAGGACTACCTCTATGCTTCAGTCACTAAGCCTAGCCGAAACTTTGATGTGAACTTAGGCACAGGTAGTCCTTGATGTACAATAGTTCATTTAGGGACCATTTGAAGTTATAACAGCACTGGAAAAAAAATGTGACGCATGACCATTTTTTCAGACTTATGCCCATAGCAGCATCCCCATGGTCATGTGATCAAAATTCAGACACTTGGCAACTGACTCATATTTATGCTATGTCCCGGGGTCACACGATCCCCTTTTACGACCTTCAGACAAGCAAAGTCAACGGGGAAGCCAGATTCACTTAACAACCGTGTTACTGTTCTGACCCAAACCCTTTTCCAATAAAACAAACACAAACCAAAGGGAACAAAAACCTTTTAATGATTCTTACGAATCCCCGGTTAAAAGTCTGCTGCAAACTAATTAACTTTAATAAGCACAAAACTGTTTTAAGACTGCCAAGAATAACAGATAAGAAATATTTCACAATACAGGTGTCTTTAAATACCAACTTAAGATACTGGAATATCCATGAGGCTGAGTTTCAAAATGTCTTTGCTTCCTGCAAAGAACATCCGCTTCACAGCTGCCTTTTATCTTCTTGAAGGAGGGGCCATTACCTTGCAGCCTTACTCCCAAGTCGCCCGTGCTGTTGCAATTGCTCTTTCCTACGTGCAGCCCTGCACACATGCGCACTTGGCACAGGCTCCTCGGGAACATCCTCACTGCTGCTACCAGCCCGCACAATCTCTGAAAGCAGCAGTCCATTCCCTAATGGTCCTGGCCCCTCATCTGAGTCCTCGCTCTCCTCAACTGCCCTGCTGCCAGCTAACCACAACAGTTACTGACTGCAGTGATTCACTTAACAACTGTAGCAACTTACTTCCCAAAGTCTTACTTAGCAATTGAAATTGTGCTCCATTGTAGTCATAAGTCGAGGACTACCTGCATGTCAATCACAAAGCTGGGGTCAGCTTGGGAAGCCATATTGAGACCAGATGCTCTGACACAGCCACATTTTGAGCCTGAGAAAATGGGAGGGGGGAATTTCTTGGAGTGTATGTCGTTAGACATGATAACATTCTTTTTCTAAGTCAAGGTCATGTTATTTTGCGCATAAGTGAGGGGAAGTCTCAAGTTGGGACGGATGGTGATTGGAGCATGTGTTGTGATGATGGGTGTAGGGGGTGGATTTGTACTTTTTACTTATTGCAAGGAAGCCCGGAACTTTCAGATTCGGAATTCCCCAGATGTGTCAGTTTACTATCCAAAATAAAAAAGAACTTTTCAGAAGATGTTTGTCTCGGAGTTATTTGTTGGAGTGGAGGTTTCCTGGAATGCTGGCAACTGGAATGCAAAATGCCCTCCGAATTGCAAAATTTATGAATGAGGCCAGAGTTATTTTCTTTTGTTTGGGCATATTCTTTTCATCAACGGTTTACATATCCCCTATTTGTGGGGAAAACCCTTCTGGGAAAACTATACGAGGAATTAAAGCCACTGATTTGGCAGTAGGGTTTATTGGATACCCTGAGACTGAGTTCTTAGTCAAGCTGCATTAGACATGGGTCTAAGAAATACGTTCACCCATTTCTTTGCAACAAAACAAAATGAAAAGTCAGGGCTGAGCAGAGACAGTCAAGCCGCTACTTGGATTCCAATCTCTCAAGAATATAGGATCAAGAAATCAGGCTTGCAGTGGAAAAGACACCTGTCAGAAAAAGCACCCTTTCTTCCTTAACATCAGTTTAATATGGCTGACATCTACCCTTCCGCCAGCGAATGCCAGCCTGCCTAACAACACAGCAAGTCTGAGTGCACCTCAAGCTTACTTTTCCTGCTCTGCAATATTTTTTTCCTTTCCAGTTGCTCTTTGGTGCAGCCTAAATAGCTGCTTGTTATGGTTGTAATTGTCATCTCCTTCCAATCAATATTGTGGCTAAGATTGGGCACAGACCTATGGTGAGGATAGCAATAGCACTTAGACCAGCGGTGGGATTCAAATTTTTTTACTACTGGTTCTGTGGGCGTGGCTTGGGGGAGTGGCATGGCTTGGTGGGTGTGGCAGGGGAAGGTTACTGCAAAACCCCCATTCCCTCCCCACCCCACTAACCTGCTTTCCAGCTCTGTTCTCCTGTGCAGGGAAACCAAGGAAGACCCAGCCAATCAGCTGGGACTCAGGAGGCGGAGAATAGATGGGGGTGGGGTGATATTTGCCAGTTCTCCGAACTGCTCAAAATTTCTGCTACAGGTCCTCCAGAACTGGTCAGAACCTGATGAATACCATCTCTGACTTCGACATATACCATTTTACAGTGCTTTACAGCCCTCTCTAAGCGCTTTTACAGAGTCAACATATTGCTCCCCAAAATCTGGGTTCTCATTTTACCGGCCTCAGGAGGTTGGAAGGCTGAATCAATCTTGAGCCTGGTGAGATTTGAACTGCCAAATTGCAGACAGCTGGCAGTCAGCAGAAATAGCCTGCAGTACTGTACTCTAACCACTGCACCACTGTAGCTCAGAAAGCCCTGGAAGATGGAGAGAATAATCACCTAATTGCCAAATCGATGCAGTTCTTGTTACGCAAGCTAAAACAATCCTGATTTCAATGTAGGCATCTTCTGTCGGAAATGAACAGGCTGAGCCCGAAGGAGGAGTCACATGTGTCATAAGTCTCAAGTCCCTTGTGCCCACAAGAGGTCTATGAATGAATGAATGAATGAATGAATGAATGAATGAATGAATGAGCTGGAAGGGACCTTGGAGGTCTTCTAGTCCAGCCCCTGCTGTTTCACTGGTTAATTGTCCTCACTGTTGGGAGAGTAGAAGAAGCTGTCAGAGCTGAAGAAGCTTCTTGGATGAGAAGCGAAACATCTTTTTTTAAAAAAACAGAAAGTCCAGTTGCCTCTTGGAAAAAAAAGACCTTTGGGACAACCTGGAAGACTGAGAGTTTCCATGGATATTTATTTATTTATTTTTTTAACATAACCTATTCTGCTTTTTGAATGCGTTTGATGAGGAATAAATTTGTCAGACCTGGCCCAAACTTGGTCCTTTAGAAAAAGAAACACTCTCTACTCCGTTTGTAGCCAAAAGATTACTTTTACTAAGAGCCAAATGGTTACAGTGATGCATAGCCAGAAATTAAGTGTGAGCACAAAAATCCCTAGGTTAATTTCTCCTTCCACCCGTCTTATTATCTCCCCATTGTCCAGTCACATTT
Source organism: Notechis scutatus (assembly GCF_049901735.1). Taxonomy (NCBI): domain Eukaryota; kingdom Metazoa; phylum Chordata; class Lepidosauria; order Squamata; family Elapidae; genus Notechis; species Notechis scutatus. Next base: position 7,747,642 of record NC_142017.1, on the reverse strand, counting down.
GAAGAAGATGTTTTAGCAATGGTCCCTGTCACAGTTGGTAGATGGATAGGTGCTGCATTCCCATGACCACTACCCTTCGTGTGAACCTGTGGCAGACTGGCATCTAAGAGAAGTATAGAAGGATGGCGGTTCTGGCACAAGGAAGCTCCTGGAAAATTCTTTCCATTGTGCATGTTCTTTACCTATCAACATGAGAGTGAAGAATAAAACCTTCTCCTTTTGTAGAGCTTAACATTGAACTGCAAACCAGGGCATACAAAATCTTCGCCAGACCAATTCTTGAATATAGCTCATCTACGATGGACATTTATACAATTGAACGAATCCAGGGATATTTCACGAGAAGAGTACTCCACTTCTCAGCTTGCAATGGAATACCTTATGATACAAGGCTTGAAATTTTTGACCTATAATTATAGCGCCTACAGTCTGATCTAAGCATAGTACACAAAATTGTCTGTTTATAACATCTTACCTGTCAATGACTTCTTCAGCTTCAATCACAATAATACAGGGGCAAACAACTGATACAAACTCAAGGTAAACCACTCCAAACTCGATTGCAGAAAATACAACTTCAGCAACAGAGTTGTCAATGCCTGGAACTCACTACCTGACTCTGTTGTTACATCCTCAAACCCCCAAAACTTTAACCTTAAACTGTCTACTGTGGACTTCACTCCATTCCTAAGAGGTCTGTAAGGGGGCGTGCATAAGCGCACCAGCGTGCCTACCATCCCTGTCCCACTGTTCCCATTTATTCATACTCATCTATTATGTATATACTTATACCTGTTTATACTTATATGTTTATGTTTATGTTAATACTTATAGTTGTTTTCTCATACCTGCTGGACAAACTAAACTAAACTAAATAAATAAATAAAATATATTATGAGGCCCAGTTCTCCTTTCCGTTTTTTCCTTTGAGCGAGTCAATCAAATAAAGACAAAATCAATTCTACATTCCCAATAAAAATGCCAAGAATTGTCCTTCAAAAAAGAAGAAGGCATCTTTTAGTTATGACCTACCTGCCAATGAGCAATTTTTACTCTGAAAAGATCCGACACGTAATCCATATCCCACAAACTTCTGCCAGTCAAAATACTTCTTAATGATTAGATGGGATATGGCCTCCATAAAGTACCCTGCTTTTGATGGGCAGCTTCAAAACGTGGGATATAAATCACAAAAGGTTTCCTATGCAACTGACACACAGCAGGAACGGTCCTTTGGCAAGCCTGTGGAGATTTTCTCTTTATTCACACGACAGCAAAGTCCCTTAATAGAAGGAAACATCAAGCCAAAATTTTGGCCAGCAATAAGCTTCAGGCATTATTCTTTTATATATGAAGGGAAGCTTTTATAGCAATGTGCCTGTTCCGATACAATCAAAAGGAAGCAGAGCTAGGACTGCTGCCAAAAATAAACTAGGGAGTGATAACGTAATGTAAGGTTTTCTCAGCTCTCATCTTGTACCTGGTCCACCTTTGTTTCAAATGTTTTTGGTTTTTTTAGATAAGTGAAGAAATATCATGCATTTTTTTTGCATTTTAATTAGATAGATGGATAACTTGGTGGATAAATAATAGATAGATGATGATAGATGATAAATAGATGGATGGATAGATAGAAGGTAGATAGATGCTGATAGATGGGAGAGATAGATAGATAGATAGATAGATAGACAGACAGACAGACAGACAGACAGACAGACAGAGTTAGATACAGATAGATAGTACAGTAGAGATTGATAGATGATAGATAGATCATAGAGGATAGATAGATAGATAGATAGATAGATAGATAGATAGATAGATAGATAGATAGATAGATAGATAGTACAGTAGAGATCGATAGATCATAGATAGATCATAGATAGTTCATTAGATAGATAGATAGATAGATAGATAGATAGATAGATAGATAGATAGATAGATAGATAGATAGATAGATAGATAGATAGATAGATAGATAGATAGAGTACAGTAGAGATAGATAGATGATAGATAGATAGAAATAGATAGATGATAGATAAATAGATAGTACAGTATAGATAGAAAGATGATAAATAAATAGATAGTACGGTATAGATAGAAAGATGATAAATAGATAGTACAGTAGAGAGATATAAAGATGATAAATAGATAGATGATAGATAGATAGATAGATAGATAGATAGATAGATAGATAGATAGATAGATAGTACAGTAGAGATTGATAGATGATAGATAGATGATAGATAGATCATAGAGGATAGATAGATAGATAGATAGATAGATAGATAGATAGATAGATAGATAGATAGATAGTACAGTAGAGATCGATAGATCATAGATAGATCATAGATAGTTCATTAGATAGATAGATAGATAGATAGATAGATAGATAGATAGATAGATAGATAGATAGATAGATAGATAGATATAGTACAGTAGAGATAGATAGATGATAGATAGATAGAAATAGATAGATGATAGATAAATAGATAGTACAGTATAGATATAGAAAGATGATAAATAAATAGATAGTACGGTATAGATAGAAAGATGATAAATAGATAGTACAGTAAAGAGATATAAAGATGATAAATAGATAGATAGATAGATAGATAGATAGATAGATAGATAGATAGATAGATAGATAGATAGATAGATAGATAGATAGATAGATAGATAGATGAGAGAGAGAGAGATGAGAGAGATAATCAGAATAGATACAATGTGTTTATACACTGGTTATTTGGTGTTCCAGTTCAAATTAATGTGCCACCCCATACGGGCAACATCCTATAACCATGTGTGAGTACAGCTTCATTTTTCTTTTCAGCGGCTCCCCAGTGCTAGCACCATCACCTCGGGTCCACCTCAGAACATCAGGCACTAGAGCCTCATAGGAACACAAACCCTGCTGTAAACTGCATATGCGCTCATTTCTTCTGTGCCTCTCACACCCACGATGCACAAATAAAAATAAATAGATAAGAAGCTTTGAAGCCACAACCTCGGGGTTCCCCCTGCAGATACCCCTGAATTAGATATTGTTTTGAAAAAAAAATATTTTAGCTGAACGTAAAAGGAATGAGATCACAGTTGACTTCACTGGACAAGAATCGGGGAGCAGCTAGCCACTCCTCCCCTAGGGATTTTTTTAGCATTTAGCAACTCTAATTCATTGCTGCCTCTGGGTCTTCGTCTGTCCTCAGGAGGCAGGCCAGCCCCGACAAAACAACATTAAAGAGGTCCAAGCTCCTTGCCATCTGGTCCTCTTAAGTGGGAGAGATCAAATCCACGGAGAAGGGGGAGGGATGTGGATGAATGAGAGGCCCGCTGAGGTCATCTTGTTCGAGGACTCCCGAAACCTTAGACTGCAGCTAGCCAGGGGCAAGGGCTATCTTAGGAAAGGCACTCTGGAGTCATGGTAATTACATTTTCATGGGCCTGTTCTTTCCGTGGATGTTAAAGATGTTTTAAAAACATCCTTTTAAAAGCTGACAGATTACAGATTAACAGAATTGGAAGGGACCTTGTAGGCAGTGGTGGTATTCATTTTTTTTTACTACCGGTTTTGTGGCCGTGGCTTGGTGGGCATGGTGTGTCTTGATGGGTGTGGTGTGGCATGGCTTGGTGGGCATGGCTTGGTGGGCATGGCAGGGGAAGGATACTGCAAAATCCCCATTCCCTCCCCACCCAACTAACCTGCTTTCCAGCTCCGTTCTCCTGTGCAGGGCAACAAAAGAAGACCCAGCCAATCAGCTGGGACTCAAGAGGCAGAGAATAGATGGGGGCAGGGCCAGTCAGAGGTGGTATTTGCTGGTTCTCCGAACTACTCAAAATTTCTGCTACCGGTTCTCCAAATCCTGTCAGAACTGGCTGAATACCACCTCTGCTTGTAGGTCATCTAGTCCAACCCCCCACCCACCCAAGCAGGAGACCAAACACCATTTCTGACAGATGGCAGTCCAGGCTCTTCTTCAAAGCGTCCAGTGATGAAGCTCCCATAAAATCTGAATGCAAGCTGTTCCATTGGTTGATTGATCTCCTTACGTCTAGGTTGAATCTCTCCTTGTTCAGTTTCCATCTATTATTATTCTTTGTCTGGCCTTCAGGTGCCTTGGAAAATAGCTTGACCCCCTCCTCCTCTCTGTGGCAGCCCCTCAAATATTGGAAGACCGCTATCCTGTCTCCCCTGGTCCTTCTCTTCACTAGACTAGCCAGGCCCAGTTCCTGCAACCGTTCATCGTATGTTTTAGTCTCCAGTCCCCTAATCATCCTGGTTGCTCTTCTCTGCACTTTTTCTAGAATCTCAACATCTTTCTTATAGTGGGGTGACCAAAACTGGATGCAGTACTCTACTCAAGCACATGGTTCACTTAACCGTGGCAAAATAAAATAAAAAACCAGTCATAAATGGGGGTACAATTCATTTAACAACTGCCTTGCTTAGCAATGGAAATTTTGGACTCCACCAAGGTCCTAAGTCAAGGACAACCTAGGAGAGGAGCTATTGGGAGATTCATGCAAAAATAACCTAGATGGTGTAATGCATAAGAGAGCTGCTTTGAATCCAATCTCATTTGTGTAGCTCATCGATTAACTTGGCCCTTTCCATCTCTTTCAAGCCAGCTTATTTTACAGGGTTGTTTTGGCAGGATAAAATTAAGCCTACTCTGCCAGCTTGAGCTACTGGAAGAAAAGGCAAAATAAACATGTACTAATTGATTAAAAAAACAACTTCATGCTCTCTGAGCTTGGTGATTTTCTTGCAGACATTTCATTAGCCAACTAGGTAACCTCAGCAATGCTGGAGGGAGCTGGCTTTGCTCTCATTACCTAGTTGGATTGTGAAATGTCTACAAGAAAAGAACCAAGAGAGCACCAAAAAAAAAAAAAAAACACCCCAAAAGCTGAAGAAGCTTCTTAGATGAGAAGCGAAACGTCTTCCAAGAAAAACCAAGAAAATCCACTTGCCTTTTGGTACAACCATGACCTGGATGACTGAGAAACTTCATAGACAAAGACCCCCACAGTTCATCCCTGAGCTACAAATATTATCTTCCATTAAAACCAACTTAAACAGCACTAGAGTCCAGCTAATACTCATAAGATCTGGAACCACATTCCAGGCAAAATCTCACAAGTCTTTCATCCAGTAGAAAGAGCAAGGGTTTTCTGAAGAACCAAGCACGCCGCAAGAAGTTCCGCGCCCAACTCACCAAATCATCATCGCTCAGGAGGTGTTGCTGGCATTCAGATATTGCTATACACATTCAAGGGTGGGACCACCAAACCATCCTGGCAGGGAAATGTACCCACCTGTCTATCATCTGCCAATTCAGTGGGGAATTAGCAAGAGATACGGAGCTGCTAATAAGACAGAGTGTCAAGAAGAGACATTAATGTAAGTGTTGGCATGACAAGAAAAATACGTTACCGCGCGTAAAACTAATAGCATCTCCTTCCCGGCTCATTCATTTCCTTCTGCTGAGTTCCTTAAGGTAAAGTGAAATCTTGCAAAGCACTCAGCAGTAGGCATCGACAAATGTATGCAAATGTTAGCGTCTGTGCATAATGAAGTTTTCCACCTGTCTGAAGATAACTCACATTTTTTGTAAAAAAAAATTTTCTCCCTCTGCACTCAGTTTTTCTCAAAATGCTGTTTAGGCATCAACTTTCCTCTAGTTTGACGAAGCCAGGAGGAAAAGAGAGATATTTTTTTTTGTAGGAAAGGCAGGACAAGAAGCGATGGGTGGAAGCTAACCAAGGAGAGAAGCAACCTGGAACTAAGGAGAAATTTTCTGACAGTTAGAACAATTAATCAGTGGAACGACTTGCCTATAGACGTTGTGAAATGCTCCAACACTCAAGGTTTTTAAGAAGAGATTGGACAACCATTTCTCTGAAATGGTACAGGTAGTCCTTGACTTATGACCACAATTGAGCCCATGTTGTGGCCCACCAGCTACCAGCGGAGCTGGCGGCAGACTTGGAGGATGAGAAGGTTGGGGAGGAACTTGGGCCAGTGCTGGAGTCTGGGGAAGGCTCTGGTGGATGCACTGCATGGGATGCAGGGATAGAGCCAGGGCCGTCTGATAATTCCCAGACACCGGAGAGGCAGCTGCCTTTGGAGGCTGATATGAGTGAGGAGGAAGAACAGCTGGGGCCTGTTCCAGACGCATGTATGTGCAGAGCTGTTAGGAGAGGGGAACAACAGAGGACAAGGAGACAACCCGGGAAGCACAGCACACGTGGATGCTGAATGGTCCCTCCCTGGCTGCATTTCATGCCACAAAGACTACTTCCCAGAATTTAATTTGCAGCCTTTCAGCTGGGACGTATTTCCTGCAATCAAGTTTGGTGCGGTTAACCTTGAGTTTGTATCTATTGTGTGCTCTTGTGTTGTGATGGTTGAAGCTGAAGTATTCATTGACAGGTAAGTCATTGCAATGTATGATTTTATATACCATACTTAGATCAGACCGAAGACGGCGTAATTCAAGATTTTATAGGTCTAGAATTTCAAGTCTGGTGGCATCAGGTATTCTACAATGAGAAGAGGAGTGGAGAACTCTTCTTGTGAATAGAGATGAATAGATGTGGCAGACATCTCCCTAAGCAGGCAGATTTCTTAGCCTCCAGTGAGAGAGAAACTTTTTTACCAAGGCTTCTGGCGCTCATAATAAAGGAATCTTTGAATTAACTTCAGAGGGTTTGTCATGTTTGGGAAGCTGGATCAGAACAAGAACCCTCGGTAAACCCTCCCAGGTGGTCTCCAGCATGGTAGGACAGGTTATCCTTCCATAACCTGCCTGTCTTCATCAGCAGAAATGTCTACTTTAGGAAAACACAGTCATTGTGTGTCCTGGAGCAACGGTGCCTCAAAATCTCAATCGGGAAACTGAAAGCAGGAGGCCCTAGTCAAGGCCAGCTTGGATCTAATCCTGATTGAAGAACATATAAAGGCCCTCATCAACTAGAGGTGACATTTAGATTCAGTGACACATATCTCGGAAGGATGGGTCCTTCTGAGATTATATGATGGACTGACCCTACAGATGAATCAGCAGAGGATGCTGAAGCAAAATATGGAAGGGAAGATCTTCCCTATATTTCTGAAAGCTTGCCTTCAGGTGCAATAGAGAATACAGGTTTAAAGCAAAAACATTGACCATCACATCAGTTTTAGGACGTGGAGGAAGCCCAGATTCCATTTGGTTACTCATCCCAAGCAGCAAGGCATGACGGTATAGTGCCAGTCGGTAACAGAGTTTAAGTCTCAATTCGCAGCTAATACGGAGCCCCCATTACCCGAGAGCCCTCCATGACCTTCAAAGTATGGAGACATCTCTTATAAACAGTAGGCAAGTTCCTTGAAAAGAGATTAATTTTGCTCTTCCAAATGCTGTCTCAGGCTGGATCAACATTAATTTTCTGGAAATGCAGCCTCTCCTTTCTGAAAAGAAAAGAGGGGTGTTTCTTACCTCCCTGGAACTCCTTTGAAGTCAAAAAGAAGTGGAAGTTTGGATGCTCCAGGATCCAAGCAGGTCAGGGTTGCCCTTGGCCTTCTCCTTGCCCTTTTCATTCTTCTCTCCAAGATGGTAACCCCATGTGATATGTATCTTGCAATAACCCAGCCTGAAGGTGACTAGTATATTTTTGCTTCAGAACCAATTTGCATTTCGATGCCATTTAGGAAATATTTTTAGCCCAGACATGTTTATCATTTGACCTTGCGAGCGACCTAGCTGTCTGCTTCCCACACATCACAATCTAGAGGCAGCGAAAAGCAAGGCACCCAAAACTAAGCAGTAATAATAATAAAGGGAGGGGAGAAAGAACCGCGGATAATAAGTGTTCTGTTCCGAAGACAACAGTCAAATCAAACCAATAGGACTCTGTCATTATGAATATGTATTTATGTACACCGGTGGGGATATTAATTATTTGAATGTTTTCTTGGGAATAACAAGTTGAAATTCATCACCTGCCCTGGTATGTCATACATATTAACAAAGACAAATTTAAAACTCATTTGAATATTTTGCAATTTTGCTTTTAAGAAGACTTTTGTTTCAGAGATAATGGCGTGGGGGGGGGGGTGAGGGGAAGGGCAAAGCGCAGCAATGACAAAAGAGAATGGATTTATTTTTTTTAACTCCTAAGACGTGGCGAGAGGGTCATTTCAGATTTCAGGAGAAGCCAAGAGATGTCAAAGGATTTGATGTAAAGGAGAAGGTCACCGAGTTTTGCTCTTGCAGAGAGTCACAATTAAATGTCAACCGACTCTCAACACACGCACTGGCTGGACACACACACACAAACACACACACTACACACAAACAAACACACATGATCACATTTCAACAGCAGTGACTCTGCCTTAATGACAAGCATAAAAAGATGAGCAAGGAAGGGCAATGGTCCAGGAAGAGCCAATTTTAGCTTTGAACTCTTCGTACAGAACAGTATCTTTGCAACAAGCCATTTTTTTTTAAAGGAACATCTGTCTCAGTTTGGAAAATGTTCAGGACCCTGGTGACTTCAGAGCTGGGGGCTTCGAGGGGAAGATCTGTATCGAAAGCTGGAGATGATCACCCCGTGGTGCAACCATCATCTCACAATTTTGACAACTTCTCTTTGTCAACATGCCCCGCGGCTTCAAAGACACGTCCGGAACATTTCCTTGAGAGAGATACGTTGCTTTGCTCTTGCCTTCTTCCTCTGAAGTTATTTTCCTTATTTACCTGTCTAATCTACACCTAACAGAAATTCCTGGTGGTTTTCTAACCCCGGATCCTTAGATTGAAATCTCCACCCGGCTATAAAGCTTAGTATAGGCAGGGCTGGGCTGCTGGGGGTTCGGTAGAGCCCCTAACTAAGATTCTGTGCAGTTCAGAAAACCCCCAAATCCCACTCCTGTCTGGCCCCACCCACCCTGCCTGTCCCCTCCCAGGAGTCCCCACACAGCCCAAATTGGATGCAGGTAAGCGCAGGGCGCATGTAGGGCTCAAGGAGGGCCAAAAACAGGCCTCCTGGAAGTACAGGAAGGCTGGAAATGGGCCTGTTTCTGGCTCCCAGAGAGCCTCCATAGTCTGGGGAGGCCATTTTTGCCCTCCCAGAGTCTCGGGGAAAGCCTCCGGAGCCCGGGGAGGGCAAAAACGCCCCCCTTGTGGTGCAGGAGGCTGACTAGGCCACGCCTACCATCGCTATGCCCACACAGCAACCGGGCAGAGAACCCCTTGCTAAAAACTTTAAAGCCCACCCCTGACTATAGTCCTTTAATTAAATGGCTGGGTTTGTATAAATTATCAAACTGATAGCTTGTTTAGTTTGTACACAGGACTAGGCATATAAACCACATTTATTCACTATGCTATAAAGCTATGGCACTATGTGAGTTTAGACACAGCTTTGCAACTTAAACAAAGGTCAGAAATGAATGATTATAGGGCCAAGAAACCCTCCATTTTTTCTTATTATTATTACTTCTTATTGAAATACACAAAGGAAGTTTTGTTTTAAAATTTCTTGTAATGGGGAGAAGACTTTTGGAAGAATTCTTACTGGTGGAACACCAGGGTTCTTGCACTGATTTTCAGATTTGTTACAAGCTGGCTGAGGTTTCGCATTTTTCATTGCTTGTGGGCTTCTCTTAAGTTCCAAGGGAAGATATAATGACCAAACTTTTTTGGGGGGGGGGGCACCTGCAAAATGCACAGCACAATTGATTTTCCAAAAAGATCCAGTTAAGTGATTTCAATTTGCCCATGGAAAATGGGGCTTAGAAGGGATCAGTTTTATTCCCGATATGTCTAAAGTAATGGATGGTCCCAACCAAAAGAGAAATTCAGAACAATATCTATGATCCCTGCGTAGACTTCAAGAGAGAGAGAGGCAATTTCTGCTCCCAAGCCATTTATAAATTTGAAAGCCAAGAAGCATTTTGAACTTGGCTCAGAAACAAATGAGTAAGGTCCGTACAGATTAAAACGAATAGATTATTCCTTTTAGTCAATTAGTGTATTCTCCATCCTCAGACTAAGCTTGAACTAGAGAGTCTCTGTACATTGAAGTTCTGTTTGGAGAGTTCAAGAGAAGAAAATACCATCACTTCACATGACAGATGTTTCAATGGTTGACAATTCATACAGCCAGGAAATCCCTCCTGATCCCTGAGTCTACCATCCCATCAGCCTTCTGAACCCAGGGGAAGATTTACAGGATCATCTTCAAAAGCATGCCCAGATAACTAGCATGGCTGCAGCCTAGCTTGTATCTTGCTTAGCACCATCTATCCGATTGACAGTGTTGAGAAATTGTCTCGATACTACAACAATTGGGAAAGTATCGAGATTCAGGTCTAGGAACAGCTTTATGGCAAGAACAAACATTCTTGAGGGTACCCAAGAACATAATTGAATTAAAAGATGGAGGAACGAGACCATCGAGAAAAGAATAACCATCAACTCGTAAATCATTCCTATGCCTGTTTCTGAATTGACATAAGAGGCCCGAGGGAGCAGTGTGGCAGATGAAGGCCAGAAGCACATCCCACACTTATCTTGTGGAGATTGTAGCCTAGGCTACTGGATCTTCTGCCTGTGAAAATCCTTAATTGGAGAGTGTGGTTGATGACACCCAACCCGTGAATGTGTTTCATTGGAGAATCTGATTAATAACACACCCAGGGAGGGTGGGGGGAAACAGGGTAATAGGTGATAGTAAATTACTTGTCTCAAAGTTGTCTTCTTCACTGGTTAGTGCCGGACATGTTGCTCCTAATAAATCTTTTGAATTCCTTTGAAACTTGGCTCAAGGCTCATGATTTAATTAGGGCAATCATCGGAACCCTGACAATAACATTAAAGGAGGATGTGGATAAAAGATTTGTACTACTTGGTGGACCCTTGAATAGGTTGAGAGTTGGGGTGCCTAAGTGGCTCTTAAAATGCTCAAATGGAGTTTCTTAGAGGATAACAACACGCTATGTGAATATGGAGAAACACATAGCCCGGCCCATCTGCTGGTATGTCATCTACTACCAGAAACATGTACTGATAATGACTTAGTTTGGCCAATGACAAAGCCAAGAAAGTGGCTCCATTCTGGCGGTTTAAAGTTTGCTCTAAACTTAGATCTAGAGACAGATCTAGTCAAGATCACATTTTGATCTAGACACCGAGGAAGAAGTGGTTCTCTAGCACATCAGGCAGAGATGATCTGCCAGCATACCAAAAAAAAAAAAATGCTTATATATAACCACCTCTCCTCAGGTGCTTTCAACTTAGGGTCTTCTAATGCAACGCATGTGACCCCTTTCCAGCAATGCTCTCCTCCTGCTATCCTTCCTTTCCTCTTTCTTCTCTTTGTGGCTTTTGCCAACTTTGAAATGTAGGGCACAAATCCCTCAAGGCAGAGGCCTCTTCCTTTTGTTGACGTCACCCTGCAAAGCACCATATTGTGCACTGATTTACGTGATCTCTGAAAATAAAAATAACCGATTCTATCGCAGGCCTCTTTTGGAAATGCAGCAAGAAACCTGCATCTACTAATGCCTTTAAGTGTGCATTTACTAAAGAAGCAAGGCGGTGAAGATTTCAATACCATTTCCATTTGCAGCTATTATTCCCTTTAGTCAAACTCTAAATGAGGGAATCAGAAAGACAAGTGTTCATCAAGGAAAGATCACGCTTTGACATTTCTCTAACTGCCTTACTGAATTTGACAACCCTTGGAGGCTTTGCAGCAGACGATGGAGCCATATAATAAGTATCGAACAAGGACGCTAAAACTCACACGGCAGTTTATTTCAATCAATATTCCTCCCTCCCTCACTGACTTTATCTTTGGATGCCAAAGGGTCTGGTGTTGCCTTCGTCTTGGGCATCTTCTGACGTGAGCAGCATGTTATAAATGTTGGCATTTGGCAACGAGGATTCTCTCAGCCCACAGCAGACGTGCCGGCTAAATGGAGACTGATTCATTTTATTCTTCCACCCAAAACCTGACCTACGGGCTGCTATTTTGATCTAGCTGTAGAGTCTAACCTTTCGAGACATTCACCTTAATGGGAGATAAAAAGCATCCCAGCCTACCAAATTAATATGGTTCTCCGACCGCCAAGACAATGACTTGAGAAGAAATAGGCCATCTCTCAGATCTTTTGGATTTCAGATCCCACCAACCCCTGTCAGCCTTAATATGTCAATCAAACCAAGAAATCAAATCCACGTTAAGAGTTGAAACTGCTTTTATTAAGATTGACTATATAGTAACAGAATCAACGGTTTGCAGAGTGCTTTCTTTCTGTTTAATTTTCTTTTCTCATTCAAGGAAGCTAAAGATAATAAAATCAGGTAAGAAACAGAGTTTGACAGCATGTATGGTGGTATCTGTTGGCATATTTCCCCCCTTCTGGTACCTGTTAGAACTTCAGGCTTTAAGGTGCCAATAACATATTTTCTTTTTTCTGCATTATCTTAACTTTTGCTGCAATAATAGGCTCATTCCGCTACTCCTGTGCTAGAGAGATAATATGAGGGAAGGGAACCAGGAAAGGAAGAAAAAACTATAAGTAAAAGTAAAGGTAAAATTTCCCTGTCAGTCATGTCTGACTCTTGGGGATGGTGCTCATCTCCATTTCTTGACCAAGGGAGCCAGAGTTGTCCAAAACCAATTTCTGTGGTCATATGGGCAACATGGCTATATGCCAAAGGCACACAGAAAGCTGTTACCTTCCCACCAAAGTGGTACCTATTCATCTACTTGCAATTGCATGCTTTCAAACCACTAGGTAGGCAGGAACTGGGACAAGGAACAGGAACTCACCAGTGGTGGGATTCAATTTTTTTTACTACCGGTTCTGTGGGCGTGGCCAGGTGGGCATGGCAGGATTGATTGGCGTGGCTTAGTGGATGTGGCAGGGGAAAGATACTATAAAATCTCCATTCCCGCCCCACTCCAGGGAAGGATACTGCAAAATCCCATTCCCTCCCCACCCCACTAACCTGCTTTCCAGCTCCGTTCTCCTGTGCAAGGCAACAAAAGAAGACCCAGCCGATCAGCTGGGACTTGGGAGGCAGAGAATAGATGGGGGCAGGGCCAGTCAGAGGTGGTATTTGCCGGTTCTCTGAACTATTCAAAATTTCTGCTACTGGTTCTCCAGAACTGGTCAGAACCTGTTGAATACCACCCGGGCTGCCAGCTCTCCAAGTTCAGCTGTTTTAACCGCTGAGCCAAAGGCATTCCCTCCCCATAATTAAAAGTAGGCCAATGGCTAATTATAACAGATGATCATTTTCATACTTTCATATTTTCATTATGTTCCTTTCAGTGACCTTCCTTAACATCAATTGGCTTGAGACCTGCCAACTTTTCCCATTTTATTAGTTCCCTCACCAACTCAGAGTCTCTCCCGTCAATCTTCCATGACATTAAAATCCGAGGACAAGTCACATCTGTTGCAGCAAACGGAAAGGAAACCGTAAAAGGTGTTGAATGCTAACTAATTAGCTTTGATGAACAGGAGGCAATTTTCTGTTCTTTTTCTTTTCCCTTCTTTCCTTTTTCCATCTCGTGTTTCAGATGTGCATTGTTGTTCCAGGACCCCCTAGACAGAATGATGACTAATCGCTTAATCAGTGAAGGATTTAATACCCAAAATGGTCACATTATAGTTAGGTGCAATCAGTTTACCAAGGCCGAAGCATTTCATGGTCACATACCGTGCTACAAATTAGAGTTGCTTTCTGCATGAAAGTAATCAAGAATGTCTTGATTTGATTAAGGTAGCCTGATCGCAGCAAGATTGAGTTGAGGAGAATGGTAAGCGTTTGGCCCAGTCAACAATGAATAAACAATTTATAATCTCCCTTAATGGAGTAGCCAAGGATTTGAATCAGAGGTGGCATTCAGCAGATTCTGACCAGTTCTGGAGAACCAGTAGCGGAAATTCTGAATAGTTCAGAGAACTGGCCAATCCCACTTCTGACTGGCCCCGCCAAACCCATCTATTCTCTGCCTCCCGAGTCCCAGCTGATTGGCTGGGTCTTCTTTGGTTGCCCTGCACAGGACAACGGAGCTGGAAAGCAGGTCAGTGGGGTGGAGAGGGAATGGGGATTTTGTAGTATCCTTCCCCTGCCACACCTACCAAGCCACCCTCACCAAGCCACGCCACTCCCACCAAGCCACTCCCACAGTAAAAAATTAATCCCGCCACTGATTTGAATTATATCAAAAAGCATAGGTGGTCTGAACTGAATTCGTTTGTGATCTCTCCTCCTCCATCCTCTTCTATGCCTATCCTTTGAAGTGAGAAATCAAATCTGATAATGCATTGTAGAGATTCAGTTTCATCTAGGGATTAAGGCAGCGGACTAGATGTGAAAAGACCACGAGTTCTAACCTACTTTAAGCCCAAAGCTAGCTAAAAGACTTTGAGCCAAGCCTTCTCTCTCTCTCAAGTCAATGGCAAACTTCTTCAGGAAAACTGGCCAAGCAAAATGCATGGATTTATTCAGATAGTCACAAGGAATCCACACGGACTTGAAGGCATCAAAAAACAACAACCCCAGAACAGTCATATCACCAAAAAAGGCAATGAATTTGAGGCTATTGCATACACACAGAAGAACTTTTTCAATGCTACAACTGATCGGATCTCTGAATAGCAAACTAGGAATTATTTTTCCAGAAGAACTAGCCCAGTACTCTGCCAGATAGTTGAATCTTTTCTTTAATATAAGTTAATATTGCCCATAGTTCTGTATTCCTCCTTATTTTTTGGCACGGTAATCTTTTGAAAAAACAATTTGAAAAAACATTACATTTACAACACTCCTATTCAATTTCTAAAACAGCTTTCCACCATTATTCACATGTGCTGTTTTCTTTTGCAGTTAGGAGTGGGCATCAAAACTCTGCCCAACCACTAGATGGCAGGAAAGAGTTAGAATTTTCTTAATCCTTTTTCTGCCCTCTGGTGGACATCTCTGTTTGTTTGTTTGTTTTTGCAACTCCACATAGAAAATGGGGGGGGGAGGGAGAGAAACAAAAAAAGAAATACAAATTACATTTGCATTTCATTTTCATAAGCTTAACTGGTCGAGAAATTGTCACCACAATCTTATTTACTCCTGGATTTATTAACCCTATTCATGAAAGACATTTAGTTATTTTATTGACCCTTTTTTAAAATTCATTAATAAAACAAAATGTGTGCACACACACAGAGAAAGAAGAGATGATTCTATAGCAACCATTCTAAAAGAATTAGCATCCACAGAGAAATGTATTTAAAAAAAACCCAAACATAAAATTAGTCTTCTGTCATGATTCTTTTCATAATTTTCACCTGAACAACGAGAGACTAGAAACAACAAGAATTTGGTTTGCCACCTCTGATAGAGCAACATTTAATTTTTCATTCAAGTCATATGTGTTGCTGCCAATGATGAATTAATATTGTCTGGATTGTAACTCCAAGAGGGCCTAAAGTTATTTAACCCCACTGAATAATATTATGGGAATCTCTGTGTGGATGTTAATTTTTCAATAAAATATGTCTTATATTTGAAGAATGACAGTGAAGGTATTAGATTTGTTACTGTTTATTCAAAACAGAGGTTTTCCTGCTGGGCTCCAATAATCACTCTCTGAGCACATGAGGCATCATGTTCTTGTGGAGAAATTAAAATAGTCACATCAAAGAGGCCTACTATGCAGTTTTAGTGTTCTTGTAATGCCCTAACTCAGAGGTCTATATGACAATCCGTAAGCTAATCCCTAGCTTTTCTCTGCCCACTTTTGGTGACTTGGTTTTTATCCCTAGGTTCAACTCATACCTTACACCTCTGTGATTTGCCTAACTCTGATTTACCGAATAAGCCTACATTGGATGGATTCACATCACATGCTCAAACATAAACATAGATTTAAAAATCAGAATAGAATCATGCATTGTTGTGGTGGAACCTCTGGCTGAAAATGAGGAAGCCCTGGTTGGGTGGAGGGGAGTTAAAACACATTCCAGATGAGAAGCTATTAGGGGGAGGAAATGTTTGAAGACATACCCTGTTAGGTCTAGATCTTCTCTTTTCCCAAAGGAAGAAGGCAATCTATCAAGATTTTTGTAAGCCGGTGATCAACAATAAAGAAATCTATTAGATCATTTCATGGAGGGGTTTGGCTTGCTTTCTGATTCACGCAATGCACACTAAACTATATTATATTGTTTGGTTTTGATGCAACTTGCTGGGACAATGAAGCACAATAACTTGTTTAGATATGATTTTGGACATAACACTTTGTAGAGGTAGGACTGAGTCCCAATCATGAGTACGAAACCCACAGTGGAGCAGGAGATTTTTCACATGACCACAAAATAGGAGCTAAGACTTTTGTTACATTGCTTTGCTACATCTTCTGGTCATCCACACAACGAAAATACTGGTCTTAGATGCCTAGATTTGCATTTAGTTAGATGTAGTTTTCACCGATTTTTATATTATTAAATTCCTTCATTCATCAGAGGAAGAAGGGGGGTGGGAAACAAGTGGAAAGGAGGAAGAAATGGAACACTTAGCAAAGACTTTATTCCTTTCTTTCATATCTAAGCCAGAAATATCTTGTTGGTCTTTCTTCCCAGGGAAAGTACAGAAATTAGAACTGAACACTGGTGCCAAAACTGGATTTCCAGTTTTGATATAAGTTTCTGCCAACTCGGTGCACCTGCCTAAAGTACATTATGCTCATGATCAGGAACTGGAGCTAATCCATTGTTTAATCCCATCCAGTTGAGAATTAAAAAGTGGAAACAAAATTATTAATTAAAAGGCAGTGGAGCAGCTATAATTTAATAACTCTAAGCCCCAAAGAAAGCCCAAAGGAAAACGAAAATTATTGCCTCTCCTCAGTGCTAACAACTTAAGCTTCTGAATTGTTGGTTATATTCATATAATATTTAGGATTGCTTCTTCAAACTGGAATGGTCCAAATACCTTGAGATTTCAACTATTTAATCATCATAGTCATCAACATTCCTTTTTTAAACAACCATGAGGTTTGGTGGCCTTTATCAAAGCTAGTAGCTTATGCCACAGTTCATAAGAATGAAACATACTCCTTAATTATATTTATGGACATAACCTGTCTCATATTGAGTGTAGAAACTTCAGTATCACTCTGCCATGGAATATAATTCTGGCCCTGTATATAATTTCTAGTTTCTAAATATTATATGGATATAACCAACAATTCAGAATGTAAAGTTGTAGCACTGAGGACACACAATAATTTTTCTTTTTCCTTTGGGCTGTCTTTGGGGCTTGGATTTATTAACTTGTAGCTGCTCCACTGCCTTTTACTTAATAATTTTGTTATATATGAAATTTGGCACGTATGTTCCTCTTGGCTTCTAGGTGCTTAATAAGAAAGGATTTTTCGAAATGACCATCAGAACATTAGTATTTTGTATATTATTATTAACATGCTCTGATGCTAAGGAGTTCTACTCCCCCTCCCCACCTGAAAAGAAATCTGTTCCAAATGCAAAACAAAAGTAGAGGAGATGAGTTTTAGTTTCAGTTTCACAGCAGCAATCAGCTTTAATACAGAACAGTTGAGCTAAGCCATGCCCAGGCTCCTTTCTGTCTCCTTCTTGCTCACACAGCAAATACTGTTTCAGTTTCCAAACATCCCTCAACTTTCTCACAAACTGACAGGACGCTAGCCGGATGAATACTGATGGATGCTGGTAGGCAGAGGCAGAATTTTTTTTCCTTATTTCCCCCTCCCCCCAAAAAAGCTAAGCCTGACCACATAGTTTCGTAGTGAAGCATGAGTATCGAGCATGTGTGTGTGTGTGTGTGTGTGAAATATGTAATGTGTGTGAAATATGTAATGTGTGTGGTGTGTATAGCATGTGTATATGTGTGTTATGTCTGTATATGGGTAGATATAAACTTCCTTTTGAGAGCAGGCAACAGAATTTCATTTTTAATGTGTTCTTTCTCACAGTAAAAAATTACAGTAAAGATTATCTTATCTTATCTCAATGAGTAGGTCACCTCTCATGGAACAGGGAACCCTGCTTTACAAAGGCTTCTAATTCTCCCCAGAATACAGAAATGTGCAACGTAGAGAAACACAAATAGAATCCCTATTCAAATCTTTTTTTTTTTTTTTTGCTCTATGTGTTACATGGGATCGAAGCCTCCAAGCAAAGCCCCAATTTATAAAAGTATTGTTTGTTCTCTTCAGCCTAGACGGCCCAAAGTAAAATTCCCAGCCATCCAGAATCTGAACCCTTGTCAGCCAACACCACTGGAAGGCATCAAATTGGAAAGAGCGCCCTGCTTGTGCGAAGCTGGTGTGAGTGAGCTGTCACCTTTAAAAACGGGGAGGCTGTGCTGAACAATGGGTGGAGCAATAGCCGTGAAACTTACTAATGCTGTCCTGAGAGGAATCTTACAGCTGGTGGCAGCTCTGAAGCTGCTTGTCTCTAAAGCATTCACACATTCAGACAAAGAGCTGCTTACAAGCAACCCCTCACATCTCCATTGCAAATTCGGAGCATTTATGCAAGAAAAAATGGCAACATAGAACAGGGCAGGGAGCAAGGCCAATTGAATGCAAACGTTGGCTGTTTCAACAGACAAGAGACCAACACTCAAGAAGAAGGTCAGTCTCCCAGACCGGAGCACTTTGTACGTCCATTCTTCTCTCCTCTTTCTTTCGAGGAGGCATTTAGTAGGCTGCCATAACATGATTTGTCCCTAACTGTCATCCCCATTCAGCCTCAGACGGTGCCTCCCACCAGCAATATCTCCATCTCAAAGCTATTCGGTCTCTTAGTTGGTTTTCCTTTCATGACATCCTCACACATACAGGATGAGCGACAGAAAACTCAACCGGTCCTGATGTCCCTCCCTCTCCCCCAAATTCTTCATTTCAAGCTGCTAGCAAGAGCAAAAGGAGCAGACTCGATTGTCTGTTGGATCCTTGGGAAAAGTAAATGCTTTTTTTTATTTTTTATTTTAAAGAACGGGGAAGTGGGGTGGGCTTCAGTGTAGCCGAAAGCTGTCTTGGACATTCTTTACTTCGCATTGTTCCCCCAGTTTTGCAAGCTCTGCTTAACATTTGCAAAGGGCTGCAAATTCCGCTTCACCAACCCACCTCTTGCTTTGCCTCAATTAACGCTGGCCGCCATCGAGCCTTTTTAAAATTCCACTCTGGATAAAGCAAGCGTTTACAGTATCAGACTGTGTAAAATCCATTAGGGTTCTCTTTTTGGGGGGGGCAAGGGGTGTTCCCTCAAAGAGTCTACGGTAGGTGATTTCACACAGCTCTTCAATGCACTAAAAGGGTTCGATTTCTGATTTGGGACTCTGATGGAGTGCTAGGATTGATAGCTGGCAGTGGCGGGAGCCTACATCCACCTCTGAGAACACCCATAGGAGAGCCATTCACTCCCAAAGTGCCTGCGCATAAATCGCACTTGGCCCACAGCGCTGCCTTTGTGCAACAGAATGCAACAAATAGTTTATAGTCTTGCTGTAGTTTCCCAGAGGATTTCTTCCAATTCCGAATTATTTAGCTCCCATCGTTCAGTTGTGTCATCCCAGGTTTGCACAGGAGCAACATAAGGCAAATACAAATCCTTTTTTTTTTTAATGTCAGGAATAAATATTTATTTGGCCCAAAGAAAGGATAATATTGGGCTCAGACTCTTGTCTTAAGTCCGAAGGTTCTTAAAATAATAATAATAATAATAATAATAATAATAATAATAATAATAATAATAATAATAATAATAATAATAATAATAATAATAATACTGGCCCCACCAATCCAATCTCTTCTCTGCCTCCCATTGAATCCCAGCTGATTGGCTCGGTCTTCTTTTGTTGCCCTGCCCAGGAGAGCGGAGCTGGAAAGCAGGTTAGTGGGGTGGGGAGGGAAAGGGGATTTTGCAGTATCCTTCCGCTGCCATGCCCACCAAGCCATGCCCACAGAACCAGTAGTAAAAAAATTTGAATCCCACCACTGAGTTAATCTATGCTCATCTATGTGTTGATCGCTGGTGGGGAGAGATTTTTGTCATTTTGTTCTCTATTTGGCTTGTTGATTGTCTCTTTTGCACAGTATTAGATATTGTTTATAGTTATGTGTCTATTGACAGATAATTTGTCAGAGTGCCAGGCTTCTAGAAGTTCCCTAGCATTTGTGGACATGGCTTGGTCTAAGGTGGTCACAATTTCCCAGTTGTTGGTTAAGTCTTGTCCACATGTTGTGAATTTAAAGAGTTTTCATCATGCCTTCTGCCTCCTAGTTGGTGTTCATGGATGTGTTTTACTGGTCTTCTGCTTGTTTGTCTTACACAGTGTCCTGCACCAGGAAAATCAGGAGATCCAGACATGGGTATAAAGATGTATTGTATGATTAAGCTATCTACAAGAATCTGAACTACTAGCAGCCAAGGGAAATTAGCAGGAGATAAGAATAGAAGGAATTCAAGGTGGGATGGACTTAGATCTCTTGTGAGTGTGAAGGGACTCATAACTAATGACAAGTTTGACTCCTCCTTCAGGCTCAGTCTGGTCATCTCCTACACATAGTGGCTGTTGCAGTTAATACACTGTATGTTGTAAATGACTTTTGTTTGTTTTTTTCTTCATGGATAAGAAGAACTTATCCAGTTTTGTTTCCACCTCCACAAATATAGTCAGTTGAAAAGGTGCTCCGAACAGGTGGAGCCAAGTAGTTTATCAGGATTGTCTGATCACTATCAAGCAATTAAAGGCAAATCTATTGACTTATGATTTATGTGGCCTTTTATGAGCTTTGTAATTACTCGAATAAAGATAATGGAGGTTCGGAGAGCTGAAAAATAATGACTCCAATATAAGTAGTTATTAATGAACAATAAGAGTGCATCAATTAAGGATCAAAAAGTTAAATGGTGCAGACAGTCATTTAATTGTAAGTTTCTAATTTTGATTATTAGGTCAATGGGGCAGCAGAAAAGCCCACTTGGCACAGGAACAACAGTTACAAGTTCGACTCAAACACATCGCCCTGGCAAGTATGCATACACAGAGAGAGACACTTCTGGGAAGAGTTCCTTCAACTGATGGTTGAAGTTAATGGAGTTGACAGCCTTTTAGGTTCTCACGCACACACGCTGCTCTCAGAAAGAGTTGGCAACGCAACCATTTTGCCCTGCGAAGACAATTTAATTGAAAAATCGTTTGTCCATCAAATTCCCTACATCCTCCAAAGGGAAGGGAAGAAGAGATTTTGAGTGGTGGAGGGAAGGGCCTGCATTATACCCATTAAATAATTTGTTCATTGGACTCGCCGGATCAGCATACATTACACCGTGAAGAAAATGATTAAAGCAAGTTAGCATTTCGTCAGGCAAAGTAATTGTGTTATGATGCATTTCATCCACACAGATACTTCTCTTGGCGAATGCATTCATCTTGTTGACAGAATGTCTATACATGCTGGATGGAAGTGCATTTTATGGAGTTGATGCAATTCATTCCGTCTTCAAGAGACTCTTGAACTTCAGCTGGTTGGGGAGTTTTTGTGTGTGTTTGTTTGGTTGTTGTTGTTGTTGTTTTGTCAGTGGGATGGATTTGGCCGTGACATAAAATTAAATTTGTCTGGAGGATCGGTGGTCAAAATGTGTCAGGACATAGACTGCAGGAGCAAATCAAAAAGACATTCAACATTGGTTCACGTATACTTTGTTTAATCCTATTTGGGGAATACACTGCTATGCCACTTAGTCTGATGATGATACTAATTCATAATTGACATGTTGAGTAAGATACAATTGTTTGAATTCCCACTTCATGCAAAAACCATAAACTATTATTTCTGCCTAGAATCACTTCAACAGAGAAATGGGCAGCATATAAATTTGATAAATACATTTTTGGACTATAATTCAAGGGTAACTTCTTTGAGACTGCATGGATAGGCAAAGCTGATCTTTAAAAAATGTGAAGGATTAGAGCCAAAAGTGGATGGGGACATTTCTGGTTTCTCCTTTTCCTTCCGATATCCCTCTTTTTCTCAGTCACTTTCTTTTTCGTCCTCTTTTTTCTCTCTTCCTCTTTCTCTCTCTTTGTGTGTCTCTCTCTTTCCCTCTTCCCCCTCCCTCCCTCTCTCTCTCTCTTTCCCTCTCCTTCTCTTTCCCTCTTCCTCCCTCCCTCCCTTTTTTCCCTCTCTTCCTCTCTCCCTCTCCATCGCTCTCTCTTTCTTTCTCTCTCTCTCTCTCTCCCTCCCTCCCTCCCTCCCTCTTAAATAGCACATTATAAAGGATCTTCCTAGGAGGCTAAATTGGTCCTTTGCAAGAAAGCTTTTAAAACTAAACTGAAAGTTGTAAATTGTGTTTCCTAGTTTCCAACAGAATATAAGGAATCTTCATTGGAGATCTTCCACCTCTGGATTTCTGGCATGGGATGGGAGCTCAGATTAGTTGGTCTATTAAGCCTTCTCCTGCTCAACCTTAGATCATTCCAAACAGCCCTTGGGAAAGATGTTTGCAAACCATTCGTGCAATTTTAGGTTTGTTCTTCCTTTCTTCACTTGGCTGGTTTCAAATATTTCCCAAAAATTAACTTTGTCATAGACCTCCAATAATATGAAGTACGTCCTTAACTAATAAATAAAATAAGCATGAACATCCAAAGGCGATGAAAACTAAGAATTTAAGTGGTATAAAAAGACCTAAATTGTTTGATTTTATGGGATGATGAATACTTTATTTTGTTCTTTTAAAATGATACTAAGTGCTCCCTGGCAGCCCCCATACTGAGAGTTTTTGATGTCTTCTCTGTAATTTAGTAAACTAGAAGTGAGAAGAATATTTTCCACTTTCCTGGATTTTAAAGATCTGAATGAATTAGCTGAGTGCTTTAAAGTTATTTACTTTTACTGCGTGCCTACAATGCAGCTATTAAACATGAAAAGCAGTTGGAAGAAGAGATAGCTGGGAATTCTAATTCAGCCTCACAAACGATAAAATACACACGGATTCGATCCAGGCTTTTTGAGTTAAGCAGCAAAACGTCTCTCTCTCTCTCTACTTGAATGCACAAATAAGTTATGTTTATTTTGTCTTCTCTTTCATTTTTTTCCGCACCTCCCCAATCTTTCCCATTTGCTTTATGAATTTTGCAAAAATTCATAGGATCATAAATTCAGGGGATCATAAAGTTGGGGAAGGCCCTTTCAATTTAAAATCTTGCTCAGTTCAAGAATTCAAATTATAACATTCGCAACAGAATAGCTGCCTTCCCCCCAAATCAACGCAAGTTCCTTTGCAATGAGAAGACACTGGTTTAAGATCTGTGGTGGCGCAGTGGTTAGAATGCAGGACTGCAGGCTACTTCTGCTGACTGCCACCTGCCAGCACTTTGGCAATTCTCCTCAGACTCCAGGTTGATTCAGCCTTCCATCCTTCCAAGGTGGGTAAAATGAGGAGCCAGATTGTTGGGGGCCATAGGCTGACTCTGTAAACCACTTAGAGAGGGCTGTAAAGCACTGTGAAGCGATATATGTCTAAGTGCTATTGTTATTGCTATTGCCTTTTGTGGGAAACACATATACATAATTCCTACCAATAAGTCCACTTCACTTTTGTGGTACATGGGCAGAATTGTGTGAATAAGATAACGGAGATTAAGATGTTCTTGGTGAGCAGGAACATCAGGTTTGTATAGACCTCAGCAACAACTCAATTGGCTGTGTAAACATAAGATTTCTTACTAAGGTCAGTCTTTGTAACCGACCGTTTTAATGAAAACTCATCTTAACAGCATAGTCATTAGTTTTATCGGATGATCTGACCATCTGGTTGACAGAGGGTTTGTGTAAGTAGGACCATATGCTCCTTGTTACTCTGTCACTGGAGCAATTATGACAAAAGGTAGACCACATGCATGGCTTAGCGGCAGCCGAGACATAACCTTCTCCAATTGATTAGTCCCAATATGAGACAACATCCCAGTAATCAAATTCTTGCTCATTTGGACAGGTTCAGAATTCATCTAAAGTAAGTCTTACTTTGGTGTAAAGCTTTGGGATGAGTTTAAGGTGGAGTAGACATCTGTTGCACTGCACGGAAGGGAGCTATCATTCAGGGACAGTTGTACAGGCGTTCTTTTTGCATGTGTATGGAAATTCTCAGCCATCCAAGTCATGGTTATCCCAAAGGTGCTTTTACAGGAGGCAACTGGACTTTCGCGGGGGGGCGGGGAGTATTTTCTTTGAAGATGTTCATCCAAGAAGCTTCTTCAGTTCTGGGTGGGGAATGGAAGGATGTATATTCCTTGCAGACAGCTGGTCATTTGCACTCTTTTAGAGAATTGTTAAGGCCACTTGGAAGTTTATCTGTGTTCTTGGGGTCAGCTGAGTGGGAGCAGAGGTGGTATTCAGCAGGCTCTGATCAGTTCTGGAGAACCAATATTGGAAATTTTGAGCAGTTTGGAGAACCGGCAAATCCCACCTCTGACTGGAGATTTTACAGTATCCTTCCCCTGCCACATCCACCAAGCCACGCCCACAGAACCAGTAGTAAAAAAAATTTGAATCCCATCACAGATGTGGAGACTTCTTGGCTGCAGGATGTTTTTTGCCCTGTGTACCATCATTGCTGAAGACAGGCGTAGTCTGTTGGAAATGGGTCTGTGTTGTCTGCATCTCATACTGAAGCACAAATGGTTCCTGTAGTCTGCAATTTTTTCTGGAAACCAGTTCATACTCCCACACCATTCGAAGGACATTCATCCCAAAATGCATAGCTAAATGTCTATCGAGATTCTCAATCATCCAGGTTTATCTAAATCAGGGTTAATAAAATTCAGTTGCTATGTTTTTTTTATAAGTTATTCTTAAGCATATGATGGCTTAATATGATGGCCTGGTTCCTACAGACTGCTAAGACAGGGTGTCCCCGGGTCTTAAAGTTGCCAAGATTGGACACCCCTGTATTAAAACAACATGATAAGCTATAAACAGACATGGTATTCAGCAGATTCATACCAGTTCTGGAGATCCGGGAATGGAAATTTTGAGTAGTTTGGAGAACTGGCAAATACCACCATCTATTCTCTGCTCCGAGTCCCAGCTGATTGGCTAGGACTTCTTTTGTTGCCCTGCACAGGAGAACGGAGCTGGAAAGCAGGTTAGTGGGGTGGGGAGGGAATGGGTATTTTGCAGCATCCTTCCCCTGCCATGCCCACCAAGCCACGCCCTCAGAACCGGTAATAAAAAAAATTGAATCTCACCACTAGCTATAAACTATACATTTCAACCACAGTTTCTTATGTGCCTTTAATCAGCGAGTGCATGGTAGTGTTCATGACATGAATTTGCTCTGTGCTTCTTTTTAAATGTTGCTCTTGTCAAATTTAAAATTTCTTTTATCCTGAAAGGAACAATTACTACGAAACCTGAAGTATTCAGAATAAAATCAGTTTGCACTAAAATAAAGTTATTCTTCTTTGTTCTGAACCACAATTATCTGAAAACACAGAGCCTTCTCGGTGACTTCTGATAATGAAGAACTCCCCCAAAACTATTAGCCTAACATTATTCATTAAACTTCCAAAGACAAAAAAGTGGTGTGTTTTTTTTAAAAAATAATAATGTAATTTATAAACCGGGACCTTCCAGAAGTCTCAGGAAGAGATACATATTTAATTTCAAGCTTTTTTCTGCACAGAGAAAATACTTGGCTTGGCAAGAAAAGAATGCAATTATGGTAAGTAGGCAGAAGTTCAAATTGCAGGCAAAGTTTGCATTGTGCTTAATCCCCAGGTGCCTTATCCACACTCAAGAAAGGGTTGTTTTATCCCAAGGAAACGGTGTGACAAAAATAAGTCTAATTCAAATTGTGTTTCTTATGCAACAGCTCGTATAGCTTTTCCTAATCAGCCTATTAAGTATTTGAAACAAGTATATTTAGCCCCCCAGTTTCCTTCCACACTTTTCTGTTTCTTAACTGCCTGCATTTTTCTCCACCGGTTCTTTTTCAATGTAAAGAAAGAAAAATTGCTTGAGAATTTTTTTCCCCTGAGATCGAAGGGAATTCCCAGAAGTGGCATATTTATTTACCAAATTTATACATTACCAATCTGACGGTCTAAGTGATTCTGAGAGGTTTACACGTTTTAAAAAATGTATCATCGTTTTTACAAATCTCAATCATCTTTAACAGTACTGAGGCACCTTTGTTACATACACACATTTCCATACATTTCAAATTATTCATATACATTTCTATATCTTCTTCTAAGCTCTACAATTCTTATTCCTATTGTCCATCCATTCATACCAATTTTCCCAAACCGTATAATATTCCAAGTCTTCCTTGCCTTTGTAAAAAGAAAAAAGTACAATAAAAATATTAATTTTTTAAAAAATGTATCATCCTTTTATACTTATTGTGTAATACGGGGACAAGAGATGAGCAAGAATCTTCTGGCTTTTACTGAACCAGCTGATCTCCAGAAATCTGCAATCTCCCTCATTTCCTACAGTTCACTCACTTTCAAATGAAAGCCCACCCTACTCCTTTACTAGCACTGATGATGTTACCTAGTTTGGTAGTGAAACGTCTGCAAGAAAACAACCAAGCTCTAGAGCACCAAGGATCTCACAGTTATATTCAGAGATGTCCACACCATGTGATGCTTCCATCAAAATGTTCTAGGGCACGTTTTACCCCTTTGGTGTATATGACATCATGACCCATGTATAAAAGGGGCAGAGTTTGGGTTATGGTGTTGTCTCATCACTTGACTCTGACTGCAGAGATCTCTGGCCATTCATCCCTGCAACTTAACAGGAAAGAACCACAAACTAGTTCTGTTACTAAACCAAAGTAGAGGCCATCTTTGAGAACAGAGTAAATATATGGCACCATGCTGAGGGCTGCCATATTGCATTGGAGGAAAGCACATTAAACTGACTGTCTCGGTTTGCCCTTGAGTCAAGATTTAGTTGGGATTTATGAATGATAAGGCTTTAATACACATAAATAAGGGGATGAAGATAATCTGTTCACCAATATTCCACCTGAGGAAAAATTGTGGGTCAAGTAATTCACTACCGAACTCTTTCAAAAAGGAACTTCTAAAACAGGCCAATGGGGAAATGGGAAAAAACAACCCTTACACAATCTCAGTGCTCTACAGCTTCAATTAATATCCCGTATTTATGTGTGTGTGTGTGTGTGAGAGAGAGAGAGACAGAGTGCGCGCCTATGCACATCTGTTTAATCCTCCTTTGCAAATTACCTATTATACAAGATAATGGGAGAGAAGTCAAAATCATGTTTTAGAGGAATCAAATTATTGCTAATAATTATATACATGGAAACTCCCCACAAAAAAAATTCCGTTGGTACACAGAACACCCCCTGTACAAATACTTCACACTGTGTTTAACATTTAACAAGGGATTCTATGAGCAGGTATTACTGAAGCCAGGAGAAAGAAATAATAATTAAATGTTGGGTGCTAGGGATTTGTTCTCTTTCACACCAATTTCCTTGGCCCAGTCCTCCTATAGATATGAAAGGGTTGGCATTTCTTCGATACAATCTCTTACCAGAAGACCATCTAATAAGCAAGTCAGAGATGAAGGTAGTAGAGAAGGATAAATGTCCATTTTTATTTTGCTGAGTGCCTTACTTTTCCCACCTTAACTGCGGTCATTTGTGCATTCACCTGTGCTTTTTTTATTCCTGCACGCAAAAATTTGCATGCACTTTTGTCACCCACCGTAAGTATACGGTACTAACATTTTGCTCTCCGAACGTTTTTGTGCTTATTTTGTCTAGCATAGAGAGGGGGAGTTTTTTTGGTGCCATTTTCCTTTTGATGCATACATTTTTTTTTCTACGCTGCTTGTTTGGCTTTGGAGTTGAGAACTATCTTGTAGGACCACAAAGGTTACAAACGTTGGCAGAATAATCTCCTCTGGAAATTGTTTCCACTGATTTGCCAAATGTAGTGACAGGATTGTTTTCTGTCTTCCACACCTATTGTGGACAGCAGAATGAAGTCACGGACTCACCCATCGTTAGTTAATGTCTGTACATTTCCAAAGCACCTGACCTCAGCTTAAAAGGAACAGAACAACCAAAGAAAAGAAAAATCTACTGTTGTATTGGTCAGACGGACACACCAGGCAGACACAGGAGCTGAAGAATAACGTTTCTTTATTTGAAGCAGTAACAGATTAACGTGGCTGCCCAGCTGGGCTGGCAGCCGGCTGGCTGGAGCCGGAGCCCCAAAAAGCCCAGTTGGTGCCGTTTGACAGCTCCTTATATAGTCTGCTGTCAAACGGCACCAACCAATGGGAACAGTCGGTGGTCCCGCTCAAAATGCAGACCAGGTTGAAGACTTAGCTAGTCAGGGACACAACACCTACCAACTCTTCAAAACTGCAAAACCTTTAAATCTGAAGAAGGTCACCGCAATTTTCATTTTCAGCCCTTCCCCAAGAAAGAAAGACAAACAAGTTTCACATTTCTCCATTCAAACTCAGAACTACTGTAGTGTATGACCCTCGGGTTAGTTTTTCTACTATGGATGTTTAGATGCCATGGGTTTGTTGTCAGAAATGCTAAGTGTAACTTATCTGACAAGTGCTGAGATTCATGCAATCAAGTCTCCCAGCGATGTGTATGCAGTGTTGCTTTTGACAATAAAAAAAAGTAGTGGCGTTGTCTTGGGACCTTGTAGCTCTTTGTGGAGGGAAAGAAAGAGGCAGAAGATCACTAAAGTCAGAGTTAGAAACAGCAGCATGAAAATGGAAGGTGTTTAAGAGCATGAATTGGTGGGGCTTCATCATGCGTCAAACTGGATGGCCAATTCAAGGGCAACACGTTCTCAATGAGCATCAGGCATGTTATTGGTAGATTATGGCTGCAATCCAAGCACATGTTTAATTAAATAGGTTAGGCAAGACTGGAGCTAGAGTCTTATTAGCTTAGAGCCCTGGTGGCAGACTCTGCTCACTGCCAGCAGTTCAATCCTGACCAGCTCAAGGTTGACTCAGCCTTCCATCCTTCCAAAGTCAGTAAAATGAGAAGCCAGAGAGCCACAGTAATGCAAATAGTGCTTCTACATTGTAAACTGCCCAGAAAGTGTGGTGAAGTGTTAAAGAACATTATTTGAAAGCCTAAATATTATTGCTACGGTTATTATTGTGCCATTTGCATGAAATTACCAGATAGATATTTGGGTACTAATAAAGGAGAATATTTGTAACTGAAGGTTTGAACTGAGGGGTCCTTAATAGTACTCTTGAGCTTGGTCACATTATTAGAGCCATGGAGGGGCTATGGTTAGAATGCAGTAGTGCAGGCTAACTCTGCTCACTGTCAGGAGTTTGATCCTCACTGGCTCAAGGTTGACTTACGTTTCCATCCTTCCAAAGTCAGTAAAATGAGGACCCAGATTGTTGGGGGCAAGAGGCTGACTCAGTAAACTGCTTAGAGATGGCTGTAAAGCACCGTGAAGCGGTATATAAGTCTAAGTGCTATTTCTATTGCTATCGGTGCAGTTGGTAATGAAAGATCTGCAAGAAAACAACCAACCTCAGAGAACACTAAAGATCCCACAGATATTTGGATCTTCAGCTAAGGAAATGCACAAGTGCTGTTCTAACCTTCTAAAACTTTGATCCACAAACCCTCTCTAAAAGATCATGCCAAATTGTAATTTCGAATGCAATAAAAAGGGAAATTGTTAAATACATGAGGAGCTATTAATTATCTTTAATTTAATTAATATTAACAAAAGCATAAAAGACAGGTTTAGTGGAAAATTAAAAACTTAATTTATCCCCATTAACCCTTTAATAAGTGATCTCTGAGAAATTCCACAGTGGTGGATAAACTAAGAAGCCAAAAATGTATTTCAGAAGTAGTTCGTGACAAATCACACCTATATAGTTATGAAGAAATAACATGGATGTCTGCTCATCTTAGCAACCAAGAGTTGAGTTGTGTTTGAGGAACTCTTCATTTTCACCCCTTTCTTTGGTCTTAAGATTTTGAAGTGTGGCCTAAAACACTCTACTCAATGCCCACAGTCTTCAGGCTGCCTCTAACATGCATCAAAGTTGTGCATCCTGCTCTAGGAAAAAAATGGTGCTTTATTGTGTCAGGAACTAGAACATCCAAGCAGAGAAAAATAATGCACCTGAAAAGAGGCTTAAGCAGCAAATGAGCAAAAATGAGTAAAAACCACCTGGGTATGGAACCAATAACCCACATTTGCTGCAAATGTTCAAGCAGAAACTGAGTGGACGTTTGTTAGAGTGTTTTAATTTGGATTGCCAAACTAAACAAAGGGAATAATGTAATGCTATAAATGACCTTATCCAGTAATATACTTACATGAGCGCATGCATTCAAAAAAAGACCAGCAAATATTAATATTAAGTCTGTAGAGGATCTTGGAATCTAATTCAGGTAGTCAAAAAAAAGTCTCAAATGCTTATTTCATATCTATGAATTCCTTTGATTTATTTGCAACTTGCTGATTATAAGCTGTGCCAACAGAACACCACCTCCTTTCTAGAGCAAGAGAAAGAAAGAGAGAGGTAAAGATTATTATAAGAGCAATATTTCCGTATTTCTTCTCTTGACATGGCATGGGGAATGCCATGACCCTTGCTCTCCTTAGAACATTCTGTATATAAAAGATTTGCAGAACATGTTCATTATTCAGAGTAGAGCAAGAAGCTATATTTTAAAAAGGAAATATTTATGGCCAGGGAAGCAGGCAGACATTAATAGGATTACTAGCATATATTTTTCCGGGCTAAAAACCACATTTTCATTTAGACGCAAACAAAATTAAACAGCATCCTTGAAAGAAATGATAACAAAGGGACAGGAGAGCAAAATTAAACTCAAATGTTTTTGCATAGCGCACTCAAATACATCTTGTAGGAGAAATCTCTTTGTATGTCTATCGTGTGTGTCTGTGTGTGTGTGTGTGCGTGCGCATAGTATTTTCTAATTCAGTCAATTGAATTGTGCAGAGTGTTGTTTGTAGCTGGGAAAAGCAGGGGAGCAGCACTTCAAAGATCCTTAAACAGTGTACAAATAAAAATTGTGCATTGTAATGCAGTCTTACTGAGAACTCTTCAGCGCGTGATCCATAGCCCTGCGATCTGCTTCGGAAGACGTGTAAACACTGCCAAACAGCTGCACCCCTCCTCCAACCCCCTCACACACACACAGACACACAAACACAAGCACATACATAATTGCAATGTCCGTCACGGTATCTTTACAGAATGCCAAATAACAAAAATCATATCGCCATTGATTTATTTTACTGATTCTCCGAAGAAATTGCTGGAGCAGAGTGTCCCCTACTGGGGAAACAGACTTTGATTTCTTATGTTGAGTATTTGCTCTTCTTCTTTTCTTTTTTTAAAGTAATACAGCTATATTTTTTCAGTTTACCTCTCTCCTGTCAATCAGAGGACCCATAGATCATGACTGCAACAGACCGGGAGGAAAACAAAGCATTTTTACACTATAGACAGAAAGGGACCAAAGGGGAAAAAGGAAAAGTGCTGCTTTGTGGCCTCTTTAAGCATCTCTGATTTGATTAATGGCCCAATAACCATCACTTGTATAATCCACCATAAACGATCCTAAAATTCTTGCGTTTTCCATGCATGCTGTCTTTCTCAGGGAAAAAAATCCGACTGAATCATTCGTCAAGGCTAAACTGAAAAACCATCCAGTGTCAAATCTTCTTCATGATTATCTCTCTCTGATTTTTTTTTTCTTCATTCCAACCCAGCTATAATATGTGTCATCTCTATTTTCCAATCAGCACCTGTAAAGTTCCTTTCTGATTATCAGGCTGCATTCAATTTCTGAACAGATGCTAAAGTAGATATAATTTATTTTGCAAGAAGTGTTTCTGTACACAGCAATGGTTTTTTTAAACAGATATATTTTCTCTTATTTTGATTTTTTTTTTAATGATTATCATCTTTGGTAGTGGTTGCGAAGGTGCAGATCTCATAAAATCTCACCAGAATGAATCAAACTAGGACAAAAATTCATTCTCCTTGGCTGACAGATTGTGGGGAACTATAGGAAAAACCACAACTTTCCTGGAGGACAAAGTTAGTTGGATTTTAAGAAAGGCATGTTGGGTAGCAAAGGTTATTGATTCGATTCTCAGGTTACGTAGATAGATCTGGAAAAGATTTGTCTAAATGTTGTAAATCAAGAGTTGTAGCCAAGCAATATAAAGATTTGGAAACTATATGAACCAATGATATAATTTGATATAAAGCTGTATCTTGGCAACAGCCTCTATACTCAGTATATTGGCAGTTATTAATAGCTTTACCTATGATTGGTTGACCTACCAAGATTTTTCCTGATAGTCTTGTTCAAAGACATTAAACAATTGGTCTTTTTAAAATCTCTCCTAAAGATGTTCCCTGTTATTTGTGTTACATTTTACCACTTTTATAACATTTATCTTTTATTTTGGTGGCAAATGGCCAAGTGTCAAACTGCACAAAGAAAAACACTAAAAATAAATTGAACAGAAGCTACGATGTTATTGCTGTTATTAAAAATAATAACAAATACAAAGTATAAAAGAGCCAACTACAAAATGCAGTAATCACAACAGTGGAATCGAAATATCGTGCGACATCATGCAGGTTAACAAAAATAACTTTAATTTGGAACCTCAAGGTAGTTTTCAGAAGTTAACTAGGACCAATGTGTGTTTTTTTTAAATGTTTTCAGTCTAAGCTAAGGCTTAGAATTTAATTTACCATTTAAAGTGATTGAAAGAGTTCTGGAAGGTCCGAGCTATCCAGAACTAAATATAGATAAAATTCAGCTTATTTCCTTCTGCTCTGCAGTGATATGGAACTCAACCAAGAATGGCAATGTAGTTGAGAAATTCATTGCTTCTTCCTAGGTAATGCAAAGGAAGTCTTGCATTTTGCTCATTTTTATTATTTCTTTGAATCAAATATTAATAGCAGATGCCTAATCAAGCTTCAAAAAGCTTTTTCTCTCCTCTCCTTCTCCTCTCTCTACTCTACTCTCCCCTCCCCTTCCCTTCCATCTTCTTTTTTTTATCCTCTCTTTCCTTCCTCCTTCCTTCCTTCTTGAAGCATATATATATAAGAGAATATGAAAAGTAATTGGAAGATCTTCTTTTCCCTGTTGCATTTCCAAAGTTTCAGTCTCATAACTCCTTACACTGTAGTGAATAGCTGGTGTCAAAACCTTATTGATTGGGGAATATAATAGCAGATCTCAGCTCCTTCTACATTCTGCTCTATAAATAAATAACTTAATGTGTTTTTATGGTTCCTAGGCATAGACATGTTTTCTTATTGTGGTGTTAAATGTTAGTTACTCATCTGGTTCTGGTTCTCGGTTATCTTAATCCCATGAACATATGGTAGAGTAGTAAGTCCTCAGAATCAATCCACTGGAACTTGATGTTCCATTATTGATAATCCATTAGAACCAGATGTTAAATAGACAAGCAAATGTACATTTAGGAAGAGTTTTCAGAGTGATTTGTCCACCAAATGAATGGTTGATTTGCTTTTTGACATCTGTCCACAACCTTCTTCCTGTGATTAATGACATAACTAATGAACAGTTAATGGAAGATAAATATTTCACATAGTTGGCTTTCCCTGTATCTTTTTGCTTGTAAAATATTTTTGGAGCAATCCTTACTGCAACCAGACCTTGCATAATTGCCATTAGAAATATATATTTCTTTTGCATTAATTTCATACAGCTTTAGTTGAGAAAACTCTTAGCTGAGCCAAAGTATTTTGTTACATCTGGCAATCTGGCATCATGAGCTAAGACTGGGAAGACCCAAGAACAAATCCCCATCCAACCATTACACTCTGCTAAATGTACACAAATTCAACCATACTCTTAGTTTAATCTGCCTCACAAGCTGTTGTGAAGATAAACATGGGAAACTCTGCATGTTCAGCGAGGTCCTGGAGGAAACACAGATTAAAAATGAATCAAATTATCATTTGATGATAGTTATCAAACAAATAAATTAATCCCAGCCTGATGGTGGATTCATAGCAGCAGCATACCACAGGCCTGAATTAAATTGCAAGAACATAACTGGGACCAACTGCAACAACTTTATTATGCTGATTACTTTCCATCATTATTGGTTCTATTTACAAGCCCACTTCTTTAGAATATTGTGCAATTTGATACATCAGTATTCACAAAGATTGTGTGTGTTTCCCATCTCATGTCTAAAAAAAGATGTTGAGACTCTGGAAAGAGTGCAGAGAAGAGCAACAAAGATAATTAGGGAACTGGAGGCTAAAACATTTTAAGAACAGTTGCAGGAATTGTGTATGTCTAGTGTAGTGAAAAGAAAAACTAGTGGTGACAGGGTAACAGTCTTCCAATATCTGAGGGGCTACAACAAAAAAGAGGGGGTCAAGCTATTCTCCAAAGCAGCTGAAGGCAAGTCAAGAAGCAATGGATGGAAACTAACCAAGGAGAGAAGCAACCTAGAACTAAGAAGCAATCTCTTGGCAGTGAGAACAATAAACTAGTGGAATAACTTGCCTTCAGAAGTTATGAGTGCTCCAACGCTGGACACTTTTAAAAAGAGACTGGACAGCCAGTCTGAAATGATATAGCAGGGGTCCCCAACCACCGGTCCATGGACCGGTACCGGTCCGTGGAACAAGTCCTACCGGGCCGCTGGTTTGCTGGGTGCCGCCATCTTTTTTTTGATGAAAAAGTGCTTCCGGTGAGCTTTTCCGGATAGAAAGCTCACCGGAAGCACTTTTTCATCAAAAAAAGATAGAAAGCTCACCGGAAGCACTTTTTCATCAAAAAAAGATAGCGGCGCCCAGCTAATGCCGGTACCGGGCCGTGCCATAAAAAAAGGTTGGGGATACCGGGCCGCAGCATAAGAAAGGTTGGGGATCACTATGATATAGGGTCCTGCTTGAGCAAGGAATTGGATTAGAAGTTCTCCAAGGTCCTTTCCAACTCTATTATTTTATTAAATAACATCACCCATGGCTTTATCACATACGGTACACACAGGTACATACAGATCAATAATACTGTCCCTATCTTATATATGTAGATATGTATGAGTATTATTTAACCAACAGAGTTCTCACCTTAGAACAAGCTTCCCTAACCAGAGTATCACCTGGCTATGTCAACTCCCATGCTTTTCAGCAATTACTCATGGTGGTTGGGAAATTGTGACTAAAGTTGATTTGCACAACCAGAAAGCATCCATTGTGAATCCAGACCATGTATCTCCTTCATTATGGAGCTGTTCTTACAAAATGATGACAAGATCAGTGCAGAGTCAATTATCCAAGCCCTTCATGTATATAGATTAATTTTCTAGTTGGAATGGATCCCATAAAACTGACTCATTGGTGTGCAAACACTGCCAGGCTCCTGTGATAGTAAAATTAGAAAAAGGACTGTAGTCATAAGTGCATCAAATTTGACAATGTAGTCCTCAACAGATCCTACATTGAAATTGTAATACATTAATTTTGTTTTGTTTTGTCTGTCTACATTATAAAAACAATTGTGGTACATGTGTTCTTAATGGCGTTAGTGGAGCATATTATCCCTCAGAACTGTTACAAGGGAGTAGCAACAGACAGAAGTCTTCATCTTAATCAGTATTAGAATTAATGATGCAGGAAATAAAAAGTAAAATTTCATATTTAAAAACAAAATTGAAGTAGTCACCACATGTAATTAAAATGCATTTCCAAGTTGCTCTTTAAAAATTGGTTTCATTAGCTACTCTTTGACTCTATGTGGATTCAAGTCCATTTCTGTGACAATCGCAGATGTATTGGTTCCATCCAAGTGCCTAATTTCCTTTTTGTACCAGCTCTTCTAACAAGAAAAATCCTTTCAGATTTCAATTTTACTTTTCCTATCTCTAGTCTCACATGATATTTCTAGTAGAACCAGTATTACGAGACCTTTTGTTTAAGTTTAAGTTTACGTTTAAAGTAGGTCTGTAGATTCTTCAGAAATTATTTGGAAGAAATATCCAAACAGTGCTAATGTACTCTTCTTGGAGGGGGGGAGCAGGAGGAGGAGGAGGAGGAGAGAGGAAGAAGGGAGAAGAAGAAGAAGAAGAAGAAGAAGAAGAAGAAGAAGAAGAAGAAGAAGAAGAAGAAGAAGAAGAAGAAGAAGAAGGAGAAGGAGAAGGAGAAGGAGAAGGAGAAGGAGAAGGAGAAGGAGAAGGAGAAGGAGAAGGAGAAGGAGAAGGAGAAGGAGAAGGAGAAGGAGAAGGAGAAGGAGAAGGAGAAGGAGAAGGAGAAGGAGAAGGAGAAGGAGAAGGAGAAGGAGAAGGAGAAAACTGCACATTTGGCTATGTTTGACATCTGTTTAAAGATGCTGGTATATTATTTATGGGGAACACTTTTGAATTGTCCGTCAGCAATAGCTGTCTCGAGTAAAGCAGAAGAGTTCCACCCCCCAACACACACACAAAAAAAACCCCCTCTTGTTTGTACAAGCCCAGATAACACTCAAGAAATATCAAGTGGCTGGAATGAGTTATTCCTCATGCATATGTAAGATTTGGGCCAATCTAAGTCTCACTAAGAACCCAGACAGCCAACTCATTCAAATAAATCCTTGCATCAGCAGGTGGCAAACAGAATCCAAACCACACTTCATTTCTGAGGAAGGGAAATTTCCTGTTAAAAGATTTATAAATGAGCTACTTACTTAAGTGTGGAGGGAGACATCGCCCCGATTCACTTTGCTTTTTCAAGTATAAAATCCAATGTCACCTCACCGTGAGGGGCTCTGTAAACTACAGCTCACGTCTGCCAGCAGCCAGCAGAGTTGGTGGCAGACTCGGACAGTGAGGAGGTTGGGGAGGAACCTGGGCCATTCCTGGAGTCTGGGAAGGCTCTGACGAGGGCTCTGCATCTGAGGCAGATATGGGGCCAGGGCCATCTGACAGTTACCAGCTGTCTTCAGAGTAGGAGATCAGTAGGGCAGAAGAACATCCGGAGCCTGTTCCAGATGTGCGCATGCACAGAGCTGCCAGGAGAAGAGAACAGTTACCCCAATTAAATCATGAGTCTCGAGCCAAACTTCCAAAACTTCAAAGGATTTATTGGGCGTTAACAAGGGTCGACTCGGGAGTAAAGGCACAGGTGGACAGTGAATGGCCCCTCCCATAGCGAATAAAGAGGAGCAAAAGAGGAGTGGCATTTGCAGGAGACAATTAGTTCATTTAATTAGGATGAAGATTTGTTCATGACTCCTTGCCAAGTATTTTCTGGTTGCACTTGGAAGCTATCAGGCTGTTAACTCTCCAAGCCTGATAAGGTCTGTGGTTGTAAATCAGTCTTGAAAGACTGTTTGCCTGACAGGGAGTGGGAATGTGGCTCCGTTGGCTGTGGAGGAAACTGGGGAAGGGCAAAGTCCGGCTGGGCAGAGCAGGAAAGAGGTCGAACAAGAGAGAGGGAGTTCAGAGGAAGACCCAGGCCCATCCCCTCTTCATCCTAGGGCATGCAGGGAGGAACAGAGAAGAGAGCAACGTGGGTTGCGTGGCTTACAGGGGAGGAAAGGGCCCTGATTCCCTTCATTAGCCACAGCTGGGAAGAGAGTTTAAAAGAAATGCATGTTCAGTGCGGCAGTTACTGGGAGCAAACATGAGTTTATCTTGCGTTGACTTTCATTATCTGTGTTCCTGGCGTCTTCCCCACTGTGTTGAGTTACTGTTGTGCCTTCAAGTCTGGAATTCTTGCTCCTGACCTGCCAGACTAATTATAGTTACAGTTTTTGTTGACCGCATTTTGAACTTGATTCTCTGCTGCCAAAGGCTGTTCCTGAGAGAATTTTTCTCCAGTCAAAAGGTAACCAGGATATTGGGGGCAAAGTTGGAGCTAATAAAGGGACTCCTACTGATTACCTGACTGTATTGCCTTTGTGCCACGCCCCTTTGGGTCATCACAGGAAGTTTAGAGTCAGGTTTCCCCAGATGTGCCAATAAATGCCAAATAAATCTGTACTTTGAGGAACAGGCCTGCCTTGGAGTTTCAATTCTGTTGGGTGTATTACCTGACAGTTAAATATTATCTTGTTTTTTTAATCAATTTTATTTTATGCTGTTCTGTGACCCAAATAACATTTAATACTTACAGGATTTCATCATGAACTTCTCAAAGGACTTTTTTCCCCCAGCAGAACCAAAACTGTTGGACTAGCATGAGATTAGAAAGGATTCTTCAACTTAAAAGTGTGTGGTATTTTCGTGAAAGCGCCTGCTACACAAAATTATGTGTCCGGAGCAGATAAAAACACAATTAGCACATGAGAAAGGAATGAAGTGGTGATAATTTGAAAATAATCAGTCCAGTGAGCATCTTTGAACAATTCTGCCCTTTCTATAGGTTTTATTTTTAACTCTGTTAATATATGAATCCATCATTTGGCCAGATCTCATTGCCTACCAATACTGTGTAATCATCCTCTTTGCTTTACTTCCTTACCGAGTGGGGTGATTTTGGCCTCCCACTTGACTGCTATTAGAAGAGAGTTCATAATAATCCATTGAAAAATGATCTGGGTGAGAAATAAGCAGATGTTTTCCTAGCTTAGCCAAAGCTCAGCTGACTCTAAATTAACTTTTCCTTCTTTTCTTTAATAAATATGGAATTTGACTGCATCAGGAGTTCCTTAAACGGAGGGGGGGATGTTTTGTTTTGTTTTTAAATGCTCCGCATGAAATAGATAATGATGATAAGGTAATTGTAACACCAAATAGACTGGATATGCATACAATACATGGTAAATAAAAGTTGTACTTTCCTTTCTGTTTTCCTAATCTGCAAAGATCTTGGGGAAAAATGACAGAGATAACTTATTTGGGGAAGAAATACACTGGGGAAAAAGCGTTTTGAGAAAATATACAGCTCTTATAACAGTACATGTTCAATTGGACTTAATCTACCGTTTTCATAATCTTTTTGGGAAAATAAGAGGATTAGTGGAAGATTAGTTGAGACATGTTAGATCTCTGTTTTTGTTTAAGGAAACCACGGCTATTCTTAAAGTCTTAAAGATTTAACATCTGGTTAAGATGACAGCTCCAGATCTGGTTATAAGCCATGCTTCTACCCTCCCCCAGGAGCAAATCCTGCAACATAAAACCTCACGCAACATTTAAATATCCTTTTATGAGAGCTTCATTTTCAAAGGGTTGTGCATTTGGTCCTGCCCAGCAACTATTTTTTTTAAAAATGTCAGAGTTTGTTTTAACTTCTGAAACAAAAATGATGAATCAACAAAATGGAGCTGACTGAACTTGTGATGTTGCCAAGTATGGGATCTGAACCTGGTTGGAATAATTGTCCAGTAGGAAGAACTGTGAAAAAAATGGAATGGGAATGGGAAAGAATAGAGTAGAGTAGAGTAGAGTAGAGTAGAGTAGAGTAGAGTAGAGTAGAATAGAATAGAATAGAATAGAATAGAATAGAATAGAATAGAATAGAATAGAATAGAATAGAATAGAATAGAATAGAATAGAATAGAATAGAATATCATTTATTGGCCAAGTGTGATTAAACATACACAAATTTTGTTTCCAGTTCATAAGTGCTTAGTGTACATGAATAGCAAATGATAAATCCTGAATCCTACGTCATAAGTTACAATCATAAAACATAAGATACAAACCAACAAAGTGATAAATAATAATATATCAATAGGAGTAGGTAATGAGAAAGATGAGAAGGATAATAGTAACACATCCCTACTACATGGTTAGAAATCATTAGGCATAAGAAAGTGCTGTGGGGATTGGGTGTTTAGCAGAGTGATGGCATGGAGGAAAAAAATTTGTCTAGTTGTGTTGGGATGTAATGCCCTACAGCGGTATCCTGAGGGGAGAAGTTGAAACAGTTTATGTCCAGAATCTGAGGACTGATTGAACTTGTGATGTCACCAAGCCTGCGACCTCAACCTGGTCAGATCAACTTTCCAATAGGAAGAACTGTGCTCATTTATATTTGAATGAATCATGGTAATACCTGAGAATTCAGTTAAACAAGAGGAATTCAATCCAGTACATTAAGTCATTCAATTTTGAGGAGGGAGTTGCTGTTTTGGTGGGTGGGGTCTGTTTATGTTTTTGGAGAATGCTCATCTTCTGCTTCTAAACTCTCTAGGGACATTTTATTTTAATTAGCAGAATATTTGAAGTACAAGAATCAGATCTCCTATAATCCAGGACTTCTGGAGAAGAATTATGATCGAGTCAATGGAACGTGCTCCTAAATGAATGGCTTTAATGGTCCGTTCTCTTCCAGAATTCTGCTAAACTCTCAACATGCATCATTATCCAGGGCGATGAGTTAAACAGCACTGATTCCACTGACAGCCTTTCAATCTCATTCCATTAATCTAGGAAAAGAGCATCTCTTCTGTGCACCTCTTTTCATCCGACATTTCTGATAACCCTCTTCCTTATTTGCCTTACCCTTCTTTTGCGGATTTCATTTGATGTGGGAATTCATTGGGGTACAGTCGTATTCTTTATTGTAAAGGTCATGCTTTGTGTGAGATCCTATTTTCCATCCTGGGCATCTCCAGAAAAGAGATCTAAGGTACAGACCTCCAGTTAAGATTTTTTCATGTTACAATAGATCATCATCTGATTTCGGTTAAATCAGCTTTCTGTATTAAGATGAAAGAGAATGGTTTCATGACTCCTGTTCTTTAATATTAAGGCAGAGATTGTTTTGTACCGATTAGTTCCTACTAATAGATAGTTCCTAATATTTTTTTTAAAAAGTGTACCATTGGATATGTTGAAGTCCCAACAATGATGGAGTAGATGACCAGATAAAGAGTATCTAGTCTAATATATGGTATTCCATGAAGCTCATTGTCACCATGGAACCAGTTCATTACTATTTCAACCATTGAATAGAAATGATAGAAGCAAATTCTCCTTCCAATGTATGCATGGGACCTCTATTATTTCTCACTACATGCTGGAATCAGTAAAGTCCTAATATGTCAATAGAAAGTTGTTGGGAATCAAAAGCTGGACTTTGAAGAAGCAGAATACAAACAGGATTGACTCTTTTGAACTTTGGTGTTAGAGAAAAGCTGAAAATACTATGGATAGCCCAGAAAACAAAAATCAATCTAGAGTTTTCACTCAGATTACAAGTGAGCGGGCTCAAATTATCTTATTCTGGATAGAATAGAATAGAGCTGGAAGGGACCTTGGAGGTCTTCTAGTCCAACCCCGCTTACCATTTCAGACAAGTAATTACAGTCTTGGGCATGATGCAACAAGCTTTGCACACCTGGATTGGGGTCTCTTCTTAAAAACCTCCACCAATGGTGTGTCCACGATTTGTGAAAACAAGCTGTTCCACTGGTTAATTGTCCTCACGGTTACCGTAGGGAGTTTCTCCTTAATTCCAGGTAGCTTCTCTGTGTGATTAGTAATGCAAAGCAGAGATGGTCTTCAGCAGGTTCTGACCAGTTCTGGAGAACCAGTAGCGGAAATTTTGAGTAATTTGGAGAACCAGCAAATATCACCTCTGACTGGAGATTTTACAGTATCCTTCCCCTGCCACATCCACCAAGCCACGCCCACAGAACCAGTAGTAAAAAAAAATTGAATCCCATCACAGATGTCACTGATGGTGTCAGGTGGAAGACAGATTGTCCAGGAGAATGCCCATCTATATGGTTGCCAAGCATCAACACCAGACTGACAGCAGATAATCATCTTAGCTTGCACTTGATAATTAGCTTGTTATGGTCTGTGAAGATCCTTTTATCAGAAATGTAGGTCTCTTACACCCACTTAAAAATCTTGACTCAACCTCATCTACATAACCTTATACTATGTAGATAAGGGGATGGGAACAATCCATCCTAAAGCCTCAAGACTTGACCTAAAACTACTTGAGCATAAATCATTTGTAATTGTCAATGGACAATGTTTTGACAGTTTAGCTGTTATTCTAACTAAATCAAGCAAGATGGAGGAGGTTTTTTGGGGGGAGAATAATAGTTGGCCTGAGTATTCAACAAACACATTTCATGCAATATTTCTCAGCCCAGACCTCTAAAGAAATGACAAGTAGGAGCATCAAGACTGCAATAAAGATTTCAAAACAAAAGCATGACCGTATTTTACAAATTCCCCAAGCTTTAAACTTTTGTTTTCTTCCGGTATACCCATGTCAGACTGAAGCTTGCTTTTCTGATCAAAAAGAAAATGCAGATAAGGAAACAGATCTGTAAAAGTTAGGGATATTTCAAACTTCTGACCAGTGAAAAGTTATGTAGAGATAAAGAATCTGCCCTGATATTTCACTCTAATAAGACTGCTCCATGAGAATTAATTATTCCTTAAGGCCTTATTCTATTAGAAATGTTTTCCTCTTTCTGTAGTTGACAGCTGACAAATCCTTCAGTGAGTGATTATGGAATAAGGCTAACACTAATGTTTTTGAACAATTTTCAGAAAGGTTTTGTCAATTAGCCTAGGATTGAGGACAGGCAGGGTCTAATGTTGAAGATATTCACCAACATCCGTTCTGCCCTGCAAACATGCTATCACTGTTCAGAATGTCTAAGAAGCAAAAATAGCTTCTCCTAATTTTGATAAGCACCTATGGGACCTCTTAGATTACTGACAATTATGCAAATTAGCAGCTAATGGTGAAGCTGTAGAATTTGACAGAGCTGTAGGACCTAACTCCAATAAGAATCAAAGCCAAAAAGAAACTAACACTATCTGAACTGCAGAAAAAGTTTTTTCACTGATTCTTTCTGTTGCCTTGACTCAACAAGTGGCTAAGTAGGTTAAATCAACAGAAGCAATATTACATTTCTAGCCCTGATAATGGCTTGTTGAGGTCTAAAAACTTGTTCAGGTCTAGCAAATTCCAACATTCTTCCTCAGATTTGAATATTTTCACAGTATGTATGTACAAAGTTGGGTTCACGTGTCACAGTAAGCTGTTTTAACCATGGCTTGTCAATTGCCCAG
This sequence comes from Notechis scutatus, assembly GCF_049901735.1. Taxonomy (NCBI): domain Eukaryota; kingdom Metazoa; phylum Chordata; class Lepidosauria; order Squamata; family Elapidae; genus Notechis; species Notechis scutatus. The sequence goes on along the minus strand of NC_142017.1, from coordinate 7,704,515 downwards.
ATTCATACATCATGAGAAATCCTGGATTTTAAATCAGAACAGCTGGGTTTATACATCATATGAAAGCAAAGCTAAATCAATATCCTTATGGCTTGAATTCATATGTTATGCTACAACATAATGCAAACCATTTGTCCTAATTTGGTTTAATAAATTGTATGAATCCAGCCCATTGTGGCTTATTCAATTAATTATGATGTGACAAATCATGGCTTAGTACAATATGTGAATCCAGTCAGAATACCTCCTCCTGTGATGATCGCACATGACTTCCTAGTCAACTGACTGTTCAACTAATCATCACTTGACCAACATCCTGAATTATTATCTACTCAGCCAATTAACAAGGCTTCCAATTTCTTTCCATAGTCATGGTAAAGGTCAATTGTCTACAAGAACAGTTCCAGTGTAAGTTGGGGCTTGTAAATAAATATTCTACACTTACTAGAGATTTTTCATAGCATCAATTTCTCTTGACTTTTTCATTGTTTGGGTAAATGAATACAAGACAAGGACTTCTGAGAGGCTGCTGATTAAAATGCCCTTTATTGTTAAAAGCATAATTAAATACTACTTGGATTTCTCTCTCTTCCGGGACACTGGGCTCCTAAAGAAATTAGAATCTCAGCTAACACGGTCATAAAGTCATCCCAGTTAATAATACATTTTAATTATCATATTTCCCACCCATGCATATCTACAAGATTTTGTTACTTCTTCTTCTCTCTCTCTCTCTCTCCCCCTCCCTCCCCTCCCCTCCCTGTAAGGGTTTGTGTGCGCTTGCTTGCACATGTGCAAATGAAACCATAGATCAAATTATGAAGTTTCCCTTTCCTTTAATTTGTCTGGGGGAAAGAAATGCCATTTTAAACAGTAGCTGGATGCTATCCACAAAGGTTAGGTTGCCTTTTGGAGTCAAGAGGACATTTCTGGAATTTTGAAAGCTTCTTTGGGGATTTCCTAAGTATGGGAGGGCTACTTCTTTACTCACAAAAGTATATAGAACATAGAATAATAGGGTTGGAAGGGATCTTGGAGGTCTTCTAGTCCAATCTCCTGCCCATGGCAGGAGATCCTATATCATTGGGCTTGATAGGATGGATACATGTGATCATAGAAAGAATAACCAAATAACAGAACAGAATAATAGAATTGGAAGGAACCCTGGAGGTCCACCATTCCAACCCTCCATACAAGCAGTAGACCCTATATCATTTCAGACAAATGGTTATCCAACATATTTTTAAAAACTTCCAGTGTTGGAGCATCCACAAGTTCTGGAGGCAAGTTGTTCCACTGGTTAATTCTTCACCCTGTCAGGAAATTTCTCCTTAGTTCTAGGTTGGTTCTCTCCTTGATTAATTTCCACCCATTGCTTCTTGTCCTGCCTTCAGGTGCTTTGGAGAATAGCTTGTCTCCCTCTTCTTTGTGGCAGCCCCTTTGATACTGGAATACTGCTATCATGTCACTCCTGGTCCTTCTTTTCATTAGATTAAACACATCTGGTTCCTGCAAACATTCTTCATATATGACAGGCTAGTCTCCAGCAGGAAAAATGATGCATCTACATCCTGGCACCCTGGTTTAACTTTTTTTCTGGAGAGAAGGGCACACTTCCAGGAAAAGCTCTCCTTCATCTTTTAACTTTCTACCAGTCCATATAGAGCCCAGCTAGAGCACCCAAGTAGAGTTTGCAAGTATCTAGATAGCCATTTCAAATACTTTGGCCACCTAATGAGAAGGAAGGACTCCCTGGAGAAGAGCCTAATGCTGGGAACAACTGAGGGCAAAAGAAGAAGGGGACGACAGAGAAAGAGGTGGCTGGATGGAGTCCCTGAAGCAGTCAGTGTGAGCTTAAATGGACTCCGGAGGATGGTAGAGGACAGGAAGGCCTGGAGGAATGTTAACCATGGAGTCATGATAGGTTGGACATGACTTTGCAACTAACAACAACAAGATAGCCATTGGAAACCAGCAAAGAGTTACAGAAAAGTCTAATGGGTGGTTGCCATCAAGTGGTCTCCAGAAATTTAGAGCCAAAACATGGAGTCTGGGCTGAAAGAGATTCTTGAAAACAAGAGCAGAGGTGGTATTCAGCAGGTTCTGACCAGTTCTGGAGAACCAGTAGTGGAAATTTTGAATGGTTCAGAGAACCAGCAAATACCACCTCTGACTGGCCTGCCCCCAACTTTTCTCTGCCTCCCAAGTCCCTGCTGATCAGCTGGGTCTTCTTTTGTTGCCCTGCACAGGAGAACAGAGCTGGAAAGCAGGTTAGTGGTAGAGAGGGAATGGAGATTTTACAGTACCCTTCCCGTCGAGTGAGGTGGGAATGAATATTTAACTTTATTTATCTTAAAGTATCCTTCCCCTGCCAAGCTCACCAAGCCACATCCACCAAGCTACACCATGCCCACCAAGCCATGCCCACAGAACCAGTAGTAAAAAAAATTGAATCCCATCGCTGAACAAGAGCAATACTCAAGATTAACGTTTTGCTTTTTAGTAGGTGATTTCCCCCTTTTTCCATGAGATAAATCTCTAAAAATAAATCAGAAGAGCAGGAAGTCCATCTTGTGCTCAAAGATTGTCAATGACAATCTTAGCACTCATTAACACCCTGTTGTGTTGTCTATTCCAAAGCATGTTAGGCAGCAGTGGTGAATATGTGGCCAATCTTTTATCGGTTCCATACATTTGACAATAATCTTTGGATTAGAGTAGACAATACAGTCATAGAACCCACAACATGATGCTTGGACATGAACACCTAAGTGTCAGATCGAAGTCAGGATGATGTATTACACATTGTGATGCAATTATGTGACAAACGCAAATTAGGTACCATTTGCCATTTGTGTCACGGCATTATGATGTGACTGGTGCAAATTAAATAAAACACCATTTTCTGGGATGACAAATTCATTCTCATGACTTTATTGTGACTTCTACGTGATGACTATATATGGATCTGAGAATTAACAAAAGGAAATTCATTTCTGATGTAGGGAATTATCTTCCTTGTCTTCCATTCATCTTCTTTTGATTTCCCATCCTTCTTACAATTACAGTCCAGGTGAAGGTCCAGGTTCAGCTGAGTTTGTAGTATAGTAAGATATGTGCATTATATAAGGAGTGGTTCCCCCGTACTGAGATCTGTTCCCTAAAATATTTGAAGTAGTCTTTTTCTAGAGACTGCAGATTTGGTATTTAGCAAATGCTTCTTCCATTCCTTTGGCTTTAATGGAGGAAAGAGGATTAGCCTTGAATTATGACCTTCTATAGGGTTGTTCTTTACTTACAAGTTTCTGGTCTACGTCAACCTGATTGAATTAACCCGTCACAAATTGAATCATCACATCAATTTGATGCATCAAATCCAATCAGATACCACTGAATCTATTCGTAGATCTGCTGGACTTTTGTGCAATTGATTCTACCCTGGGGGAAAAAATCAGCTGATAATTTGAATCCCAACTTCAAATTGACTCCACGCTTGCAAAATACAAATTCAGAACAAATCTAGTTGACTTATTGAATTGGAACCTTTATTTCCACTTTAAGTCTTAGACAAGAATACAATTAGAAGTTGAGGAGGCCCAGAAAGCTCTTGTGATACCTAAGATAATCCAGGGTTGTTGTGTCAGCTACCTACAAAATGTACAAACAACATTTAAGCAAAGAAAAGCTACAAGGTACATTATATGAATCGTAAATACCATACGGTCTAGTTGCTTCTGGGTTGCCCCTGTTCAAATTGCTGGTTTATATGTTAAATAAGCAATGGAGAAGAGTTTTATTCTTGGCTGTAAGTATTAGTTGGAGAAGTTAGTGAATCTTGTTTTGATTTTATTGACCAATAATGTCAGTTTATCACTATTTATGCTGCTCAAGAGTTACAACTTTGGAATATTTTGTTTTACAACCAGAACCATACATTATCCAGAAAGGTTTGTGTGGAAATGTGAATGACTGTATGCAAATAAATCACAAGCCCAAGAGGAAGCATTTACAGTATATCATAGAAGAGTCTTGATCATTCAAATTATGCTAGAGGAAATCAAAGACAATGTAGTCAGTTAAGAAAAATTGATATATTGACATCCGATACAGCTGAGGCATTCTTATACAGCGTAAAATATTATTTGCATTCCATGGACCACCATTTCATCTCTGGCAGCTGCCTTCAACTCAGTGGCCCATGGCCCAATCAAGCCTCCCACAATTTCACGTGAAAACACCAAACTCTCATGCAATTTCAGCCATTTTTCATGAGATTTCCACAAGAGCTAACAGTCTCATGAGATTTCAGCAAATGTTCCTGCAATATCTATGGAGATTCTCAGTCATCCGGGTCATGGTTGCCCCAAAGGTGCTTTTTCAAGAGGCCACTAGACTTTCTGGTTTTTCTTTGAAGACGTTTCGTTTCTCATCCAAGAAGCTTCTTCAGCTCTGACTAGATGATGGGAAATGGAAGGATTTATACTCCTTGCAGACAGCTGGTCATTCGCATTGTTTGCATTGGGTCATTTGCATTGTTTTAGCAGGTTGTTAAGGTCACCTGGTATCTTAACACTAAAAGACCAGCTGTCTACAAGGAATATAAACCCTTCCATTCCTCACCATCCAGTCAGAGCTGAAGAAGCTTCTCTGGGGGATAAGTGAAACGTCTTCAAAGAAAAATCAGAAAGTTTAGTTGTCTCCTGAAAAAAAGCACCTTTGGGTGTTCCTGCAATGATACCAAGAACATCTTGAGAACCTACTGAGAATTGTTCTCTGTATTAGGAGAAACCTTTCTCTGTTGCGGTCTCCAAGTTTTGGGAACTCCCTGTCCCCAGATATTCCACAATCACTATATATATGCTACCAAAGCAAACACATTCCCAGGGATTCATGCTGCCTGGCATCTTCTTCTTGATGTTCCACAAGGCAACTGCAATGCTTTTCCAACAGGCTTTTGACCATTTAGTAGCATCTATTTTGGACAAGGCAATTAATCTGAATTGCTGTTTTTATGTGCATCCTTGTTGTATCTCTGTGGTTCTGCAGCTAGTTGCCAAAACAGTAAATAAACAATAACAATATATTAATAAATCGCAGTCCATTAATTCCTTGTAATTATTTTAAAATAATTTGAATTCAGAGTAAATTCAGATTGCGTTGTGCTTGTTCTGACCTCACATACTCCTTTGTTCTGGCCCTACCCTATTTTATGAAGTGTCACTCTCTAAGAAAAAGACAAGATCCCCGGGCTCAATAAATAATAGCATCCGGCCCTTTACATAGAACTGCAAATCGAAACTTCACTATATACCTGATTTTTATTATTTTATTCTTGCCAAATGCTCCAGTAAAGTTCCCCCCAAATGTAATTAAGCTGGGAATAAGAGGCTGGAAAGATACTGGATTGCTGTTATTGTTTTAGATAAAAGATTATTTAAGGGCAAATCTTTGCGTATATGAAGCAATAGCGACGTGAGAACAGGCCAGAATGCAGACATTATCATGGACAGCAGTTAGACTGATCTGATAGAGCTTCATCACCTTACTACTAGAGCAAAATAATCTGATCTTTTTTTGTGATCCAATTTATCAGAGTGAGATCTTATCAGAGTTCAACAGAGCTAACCACCCACTTCCAAACTACCCCAATTTATGGTAAGGCCAGAAAGTTACCAATCTTTCGAACATTTTGAGATAACCAAGCGCAGCCTAGAAAATGACAGGGATTTGCACTTTAGAGATCTAATTGCAGGGGAAAAAAAGTAGGGAGTTCAGTGTTCATCTATTGCTGCTAAAACCAGCTGCAATTTTCCCTGTGGGCAGAGTAAAAAATTTAGAGAAGATTGCCTGGAGGATAGGGAACAAGATGGGACTGTTTCAAGCTTGTCATTTCCTTATCAGTAATACCTGAGATGGTTGGATTCCGTAGGCAAGTTACAGGTACAAGAATGAAAATAATGCAAGGCATAGTCTTGGCATGCTTGTTGGTGAGGGCTTATCCTGGCATAAGGCTCTCTAAGACTGAAGTTTTACTTGCTTCTTTCCAATAGTGGTGTCAGGGTTCCGACGAATCCACCCTCATTCAAATCAAAAGTCTCTAGCCTCATGTCAGAGAAAAGAAAATTGATTTATTAGAAGTGGCCATGTTGGTGTTAGCTGGATGCAGCCGATACTAAATTGTATCATACATTTCCCCCTTGACCCTGGTCTTCCCCCCACCCTCTGGATGTGACTTTTCCAATGGGACACATCCATCTCCAAGAATCATCCATCATGCTCTTCAATAACCTTCTTATGCTCCAACAACTCTGGGCTACCGAGGTGATTATCTAGGCATTTCAAGAATGCCTTGTTTTCCCCCACTCCCTTTTTCTGGCAGCTAAAAAGACCAAAGGAGTATCTTTTTAGTTGACAGATGGGATTAAATTTTTTTTACTACCGGTTCTGTGGGCATGGCTTAGTGAGCGTGGCTTGGTGGGCATGGCAGGGGAAGGATACTGCAAAATCTCCATTCCCTCCCCACTCCCCAGAAGTGGTATTCAGCAAGTTCTGACCAGTTCTGGAGAACCGGTAATGGAAATTTTGAGTCATTCAGAGAACCAGCAAATGCCACCTCTGACTGGCCCCACCTCCATCTATTCTCTGCCTCCCAAGTCCCAGCTGATTGGCTGGGTCTTCTTTTGTTGCCCTGCATGGGAGAACAAAGCTGGAAAGCAGGTTAGTGGGGTGGGGTGGGAATGGAGATTTTACGGTATCCTTCCCCTGTCACGCCCACCAAGCCACACCCACAGAACCAGTAGTAAAAAAAAATTGAATCCCACCACTGGGTCTTGGTTTTGTGGAGCAGAGCAACTTTGGTGGCTTTCTCAAAAGCTTATAAAATGTATAAAGATGAGATTCACCCCAGTCTCCTCTTGTGGATGTTAAACCATCTTCATTTTTTTTAACCCGCCCTCATCTTCTCCATGTTTGCATTAAATGTCACACCCACTGGTTGCCAATTACCACTATGTCTTTACCCCCTCCTCCGCCCCTCGCTATCACATTTCTGCTGCTACAGAATTTCATTAAAAGGGGGAAAAATGGGTCTCATTTTGCTCCTGCTGTGTTGTCCATGCATAATTAAAAGTTGAGAAATGATGATGATTGACAAGGCTTACATAACAGATAAATTACTTGTCAAGATTAATATATTGTCAGTGTGTCCTCCCAACTCTGGAAAGGGAAAAATATAGGATTTGGAGATTGGCTGTCATTTTAACTTATCTGACATATAATACTGGCCAAATTTTCAAGATGTCTCACTTGCAAATGTATTCCATTCTGGGATGCAAATGATGGAATTTAGACATCTGCCTTCCTGGTTGGTTCCCAAATTATGTCTAAATTCCCATCATAGAGCTAATACAATTATAGATGAATATTAAAGGCAGCTGCTGAAACTTTGTCCCCTGAGGCATTTGTCACTATTTCATTCCCATCTAGCAACGTACCAAATGGTCATTCCCTGGCATCTCATAAAAACATAATAGACTATAAAACACTCAGAAATAAAACATTCTCCAGGATGACATTACCAAGACTTTGCAGGAATATCATGTCAGTACACATGTTGGCCTTTGGTTTTTTAAAGATGACTTGGTTAGTATGGTTTATGGGGAGGAAAGGGAAGATTAAAAAGCAAACTGGATTGGAATGGTATCATAAACAGATACCATTCCAATGAAATCATGAAGAGATGTGGTGGCACAGTGGTTGGAATGCGGTATTGCAGGCAAATTCTGCTGACTGCTGATTGCCAGCAGTTCGGCAGTTTGATTCTCACCAGCTCAAGGTGGACTCATCCTTCCAAGGTTGGTAAAATGAGGGGTCAGATTGTTGGGAACAAGATGCTGATTCTATAAACCACTTAGAGAGCGCTGTAAAGTACTATGGAGAAGTATATAAGTCTAAGTGCTATTCTATTCCATTCCATTCCATTTCTGTTCTATTCTTGTTCCTATTCCTCCTCCCCTGGTGGCACAGTGGTTAGAATGCAACATTGCAGGCTGACTCTGCCAACTGACAGCAATTCGATCCTGACCAGCTCAATGTTGACTCAGCCTTCCATCCTTCCAAGGTTGGTAAAATAAGGAGCCAGACTGTTGGGGGCAATATGCTAACTCTGTAAACTGCTTAGAGAGGGCTGTAGAGCACTGTGAAGTGGTATATAACTCTAAGTGCTAGTGCTAAGTACTATAAACGTTGAAGTCTGTATCCTTGGAAATGGCCAAGGATGGCAAACGCTGGTTGTGAAAATACTGCTTTATAGTTCCTTGGTAAGACCATACTTGGAATACTGCATCCCATTTTGGTCACCACGATATAAAAAAAGACGTTGAGACCCTGGAAAGAGTTCAGGAAAGAGTAACAAGGATGATTAGGGGGCTGGAGGCTAAAACTTACAAGGAATGGTTGCAGGAATTGGGTATCTCTTGTCTAGTGAAAAGAAGGACTAGGGAAGACATGATAGCAGGGTTCCAATATTTGAGGGACTATCACAAAGATGAAGGGGGTCAACCTATTTTCCAAAGCATCAAGAAGGCAAGACAAGAAACAATGAAACTAATCAAGGAAAGCAGCAATCTAGAACTAAGGAGAAATTTCCTAATGGTGAGAACAATTAACCATCACTGATGGTGTCCCACCACTGGAGGCTTTTAAGAAGAGACTGCTTGAACTCCTGGTTGAGCAGAATGTTGGACTACAAGATCTCCAAGGTCCCTTCCAATTCTATTGTTCTATTTTCTATTATTCTTTCCTGAAGTTATCACTATGATATCATATGATGATTGCAACTAATAATTTTCCTTTCGTGCGCCTACCTTTCCCCCTGCCTTGGTTCTTTCAATCATTCTTGTGGTAATAATGGTTGTTTTTCCAGGCAGGAAGCCACTGAGGGTTGCTTTCATCCCTTGACACTGAATGATGCATATCAGTTTCTACAAAGCACGTTCATCAGAGTTTTCACCAGGGAGACAAGGTCTACCATTAACATTTTCAAACTCTACTTAAATCACTTTAAATACCAATGCAAACATATTTTCCATAAATTATTCCACTTCATAGGAATGCATAATTTCAAATTGCTGTTTAAGATGCAGAACTCGGTTTGTGTGTAAATATTTTGATTTTTTTTTTTCTTATTAAGCCGAAAATACAAAATTTCTAACAACTGGCAGCAATTCAGAGACCTGAAAGATTCAGGTGTTTGGGAAACAGAATTGAATAGGGCAGAGCTGTCATTCCCCCCACCCACAAGCAATCAGAGAAGGGAATTATAAGACTTTTCACCTAATCAGGTTTCCAAACTGAATGTGGAAATGAAGCTTTGAAGCCTTTGAGTGACAGGGCAAGGCTTTTGTGAAATGTAACCCGTGCTTGGATACCCCCACAGTATTTCTCATCGTTCCCAGGTCTTACCTTATGGGTGAAAACCTTAAAACACGATCAAACATCTCTTCAAATAGTTGTGCTGAATTACATCTGACAAATTCAAACTAGGAACTTCAGGATAAATCACAAGTTAATACAGGGGATTCCTGACTGATGACCACCATTGAGCCCCACATTTCTGTTGCTAAAAGAGACAGCTGTTAAGTGAGTTTTGCCCCATTTTATGACCTTTCTTAACAGTTCTTAACAGTTGTTAAGTGAATCACTGCAGTTGTCAAGCAGAGTTAATGGGGAAGCCAGGTTCACTTAAAAATAAGAGTCGAGTAGAATAGAATAGAATAGAATAGAATAGAATAGAATAGAATAGAATAGAATAGAATAGAACAGAATAAAATAGAATAGAATAGAATAGAATAGAATAGAATAGAATAGAATAGAATAGAATAGAATAGAATAGAATAGAAAATAGAATAGAAAATAGAATGGAATGGAATGGAATGGAAATGAATGGAATGGAATGGAATGGAATGGAATGGAATAGAATAGAATAGAATAGAATAGAATAGAATAGAATAGAATAGAATAGAACAGAACAGAACAGAACAGAACAGAACAGAACAGAACAGAATAGAATAGAATAGAATAGAATAGAATAGAATAGAATAGAATAGAATAGAATAGAATAGAATTTATTGGCCAAGCATGATTGGACACACAAGGAATTTGTCTTTGGTGCATAAGCTCTCAGTGTACATACAAGCAATAAGTGAGAAATCATGATCACAATCATCATAAAAATACATTAATTATAAATTATAGGATACAACACTTAGTGCCAATAAAGAATTCTATCCTATCCTGTCCTATTAAGTGAATCTGGCTTCCCCATTGACAAAAGATCATCTGACCCGGGCACTTTTTTTGGTGTCATTATAATTTCGGTCCCTAAACAAACCGGAGGTGGTATTCAGCAGGTTCTGACCAGTTCTGGAGAACTGGTAGTGGAAATTTTGAATAGTTCAGAGAACAGGCAAATGCCATCTCTGACTGGAAATTTTACAGTTTCCCTCCCCTGCCACACCCACCAAGCCATGCCTACCAAACCGGTAGTAAAAAAAAAAAAATGAATCCCACCACTGAAACAAATCATTGTAAGTCGACAACTGCCTATATTGTGATATATCTATAACTAATTATTATAAAACATAGAATAGAACCAAAGCCATCTGTTTGGTATATCTTAGGTTGTGCATCCATCCAGAAGCAGAGCACATTTGAATTCTGAAACGTCTCCAACTATTATTCAGTATTCTCAACCTCAGCTACTTTAAAGTGCATGGACTTCAAGTCCCAGAATTCCCCAGCCTGGATGGCTTGTAAATGAAGGTTCTGGGAGTTGAAGTTTTTGTATTTGGAAATTGCCATGGTTGGGAAACCGTACTTTAAAGGAACTTCTGTCTTTTTTTCTAAATGGCATGTTATGTTTTATACATTTCAGTTGTATTTTTAATGTGCCACATCAATGCTTATGAAAACTTACAGCCTATGAAAACTGGACTTATCAATAGCATTTAGACTTATATACACTCCCCATAGTGTTTTGCAGCATTCTCTGGTGGTTTGCAATGTAGAAGAATTATTTGCCCCAACAACCTAGGTCCTCATTTTACTGACCTCAGAAGGATGGAAGGCTGAGTCAACCTTGAGCACCATCAGAATTGAACTCCAGACCATGGGCAGAGTTAGTCTGCAATACTGCACTTTAACCACTGTGCCATCTTTTGGATCATAACAAAAAGCCATTCTTCATTCTAAAAACACCACTTCCAGGCAAGTTTAAAATAGTGTTTCTCTTGCAAATTAAACATTTCAAGACCCTTCAACAAAAGCCAAACGATACATGGAATGGATTTCAGGAAGATGAGATTAGAATTCTTTACACCACATAGTTTACAAAAGTAGCACAAACAGTATCCATTCTTTTATTCCAACAAAATGAAAGTTTCTAGAGAAACAAGAAGTGAATGTTTGATAGTCTTGATTCATTATCTCTTCTGCTCACTAATGTTCTTTGAGCCCTCATAAAATATTTTATTTTTCCCCAAAGGGAGATAAGCCATCAGATTAGCTGTTTTGTTGATGTAATTTCCGTGACACCACCGGAATTGTTTAAGATAAAGTTAGATTACAGATTCTAACCCAATGTGGTTAGAATAATGTAGTATACACATGATAGAGTTGGCCCTCTCTAAAATATATCTTCCCAGATCAAAACTAATGTTACAATAAAACAAAGTGAAGACATAACTTCCTGCATTTTAAAGAAAATAGTAACAGTAATCTCTAAAGAAAGAAAAATTAAGCCAGTATAAATATGTGAATAATGGAGAAGTACTGTACCTGGAATTTCTTTTGTGTTGTTCCTGAACTACTGCCTTTGGCCTTAAAGGGATTTATTTCATTTCATTTCCAAAGAAGAAAATTGGGACGATATTTTTAGGAGTGGGATACAGAATGTTGGCATCAGAAACAATAGTATTATTGATTTATTTTTATGCTACGTATCTCCCCTGTAAGGTGATTCTGGGTGGGTTACAGATTATAAAAAGCCTTTTTTTTTCTTTTTACGATCCTGTAATCCCTTTCATTGGAATGGAGTTGTGGCAACTGAATAGAACTGAATGTTTACTGGACTGATGGCCTTTCTGGTGCCTAAGTGATGTTCACAGCAGATATTTTATCTGTTGCTACCTAGGATAAAAACACAAATAAATAATTGAAACATTCCAACAAGGCTAATGTAAATGTTAAAACTATACCAAAACCCAGGATTGAGATACAGACAGCATGGAGATGAGGTCTTCTTACCCCATCAACCATCTCTACGGCTGAGCTGCTTCTTCGGGTCTCCAAGCCAAATGGCTAAACCAGGGGTGTCCAACCTTGGCAACTTTAAGACTTGTGGACTTCAACTCCCAGAATTCCTCAGCCAGCTTTGCTGGCTGAGGAATTCTGGGAGTTGAAGTCCACAAGTCTTAAAGTTGCCAAGGTTGGAAACCCTGGGCTAAACCAAGTTTTAAGGCCAAAGGGGTATTAAATACATATACAATTATGAATTGTAATTGCAGAAGAGTTTACTATGTTGGTTCATATTGTCAATTTATTGCTCTAATGATATTCAGTATAATTGGATTCCTATACTTGAATGAAATCCTAACAGAAGACCTCAAAAGGAAATTTGTCTCAGGAAGCTTCTTTGTACCAAGCTAGGTAGACTTCAGAAAAGTGGAAATGTGTGTTCTGACCCAGGCTTCCTAAACCGTAACTACACACACACTTATTTTAAAAACAAGACTTATTTTATTGCAACACTGGGAATTGTTTTCATTCCCAGGCGGAATTAATCTCAAACAGTCCCCCGAGATAAGCACACACCTTTCATTTCTGTGAAGTGCTGCCAAAAACAGAAGTATCAAATGAACTGGAAAAGAAACCAACTGAAGTACAAAGAGCTTCAAGAATGACTCTGAACCGATCGAACTACTTTGCTTCCTGCAAAGGTTTCATCATCTTGGCCTGACTTTTATACCTTATGGGAGGGGCAATCATCTCCCAGCTAACTCCCGAGTCACCCCTTTTGTTTCAGCTGCTCTCACCTTCTAGCAGCTCTGCACACACGCACACTTGGGAACAGGCTCCCCGGGGTCCTCTGCAGTGGTGGGATTCAATGTTTTTTAACTTCCAGTTCAGTGGGCGTGGCTTGTTGGGCGTGGCAGGGGAAGGATACTGTAAAATCTCCAGTCAGAGGTGGTATTTGCCAGTTCTCCAAACTACTCAAAATTTCCGCTACCGGTTCTCCTGATCAGAACCTGCTGAATACCACCTCTGGTCCTCTGCCTCGCTGCTGCCTGACTCCAAAGGCCCCGAAGGCAGCACCCCACTCCCAGATGGTCCTGGCCCCATCTCTGCATTGGACACAGGGCCCTTGTCTGAGTCCTCTCCAGACTTCCTGACTCGTCCCCATTCTTCCCCACTCTCCAATTCCACTGCCGTCTGCACCGGCTGCTGGCGAACCACAACAAGCAAAACCCCAAAGCACCAACAGGTTCTGCCGTCTCCAACCAGAGCCAACAACAACAAAACAAACCAACAACAGAAAATAAGCTAGAAAAATGGAAACCGGAGAAGTAACCTTTTGGAATATTTGACAGGAAGATGTCAGCATGACATTAATAGTTGACTCACGGTAGCCTTTCATAACTTGACATAATCCATTCACCCCTCTGGATTCATTTATCCTACCGAGTTTTATCATCTTTCTGACTACAAGTTAAGGATATGATGAGTTATATTTAAATCCTTAAGTCTCTTAACACTTCCTTCCCACTCAGAATTAGCTGTCATACATAATTAGGTTAATTTAGGCTAATGCTTCTCTGAAATGTAAGTATGTTATTGGCAATGAAATCAAACATACGGAGCAGGTGACCTTGCTTCTGATGGAGAACTGAACTGCCCTCTTAATCAACCTTTTTTTAAAAAAAATCAAAGGTAGCAACAGCCTATATATACTATACGTTGCTAAGATGGGTATGGTTCTGGGAGCAGGGGATGTAGAGCAAGGGTCTTCAAACTTGATAGCTTTAAGACTTGTGGACTTCAACTCCCAGAATTCCTGAGCTAACATGACCAGAGGAGGAATTCTGGGAGTTGAAGTCCACAAGTCTTAAAGCTGTCAAGTTTGAAGACCTCTGATGGGTCAGTCTAAAGATGGAAACAGAGATGAGATCCTATAGAAGAGAATATTTGTTGCTCAGGGTTAAACTGTGGGATCCCTGGTGCTGCCTGACCTTGGTTGTTCTCTTGCAGACTATTCATTACCCAACACAGGAACCATTCTCAATGCTGCACTGATGATGTTATTTAGTTTGGTAATAAAACATCTTTGAGAAAAACAACCAAACTCACAGAACACTAAGGACTCCAGAGTTGAAGTCATAACCAAAGACTTTTTTCTATAGCGCAGCAATGTCATTTATTTTATTCATTATATTTATGAGCCTCGGTGGTGTAGTGGTTAGAGTGCAGTACTGCAAGCTACTTCTGCTGACTGCCGGCTGCCTGAAATTTGGCAGTTCGAACCTCAGCAGGCTCAAGGTTGACTCAGCCTTCCATCCTTCCAAGGTGAGTAAAATGTGGACCCAGATTGTATCCCAGGGGAAGGAGACTGTAAAATCTCCAGTCATAAATGGTATTTGCCAGTTCTCCAAACTATTCAAAATTTCCACTACCAGTTTTCCAGAACTGGTCAGAACCTGCTTAATACCACCACTTCTTCCTTCCTTCCTTCCTTCCTTCCTTCCTTCCTTCCTTCCTTCCTTCCTTCCTTCCTTCCTCCCTCCCTCCCTCCCTCCCTCCCTCCCTCCCCCCCCTAACTCCTCTATCTTCCTTCCTTCCTTCCTTCTTCTTTCCTCCCTCTCTGCCTCCCTCCATCCTTCCATTCCTCCCCACCTCTATTCTCCTCCCTTCCTCCCTCCCTCCCTGCCCCCTCCCTCCCTCCCTCCATCCATCCTTCCATTCCATTCTCCACTTCTATTCTCCTTCCTTCCTTCTTTCCTTCCTCCCTCCCTCTCCCCTCCCCTCTCCTCCTCTATCTTCCTCCTTCCTTCTTCTTTCTCCCTCTCTGCCTCTCCATCCTTCCATTCCTCCCCACCTCTATTCTCCACCCTTCCTCCCTCCCTCCATGCCCCCCTCCCTCCCTCCCTCCCCATCCTTCCATTCCTCTCCACTTCTATTCTCCTTCCTTCCTTCCTTCCTTCCTTCCTTCCTTCCTTCCTTCCTTCCTTCCTTCTTCTTTTGTCCCTCTCTGCCTCCCTCCATCCTTCCATTCCTCCCTCTATTCTCCTCCCTTCCTCCCTCCCTCCCTGCCCCCCCTCCCTCCCTCCCTCCATCCATCCATCCTTCCATTCCTCTCCACTTCTATTCTCCTTCCTTCCTTCCTTCCTTCCTTCCTTCCTTCCTTCCTTCCTTCCTTCCTTCCTTCCTTCCTTCCTTCTTTCTTTCTCAAATATAAAAGTATATAATAGAAAATCCCTCCCAATGAAAACGGAGCTCTCTTTTTTTTCCTAAATCTTGCACCAAAATAGGAATGAGCTGCAAACGGAGGGCAAGAAGGCTCCCTCATTATGTAATGACTACAAAGCAGAGCAAAAGATTATCGTCTAGATTTCCACGATAGACAAAAAAAAAAAAGGAAAAGTAGGTCCTTCCTCCATGGCGAACAATGGAAAAGAATATGTTTAATTTATCCAACAATCATCCAGATCCACGGAGCAAAGACATTCTTACAGAAAAGATATCATCCTTCTAATAGTCCTGGTGATAGCATGTTATACCAAGCCAGGATAAAACCTCACTTACATTAGGGACAAAAACACAGTCAGAAAAATAAGGGGTCTAATGACTAGGTTAGAGCTATACAGTATAATTTTAGGCTAAAGCATATCTCCTCGGAAAAAGTCTACATCAACAGTTTCAAGTCCAGCCAGGCCTTATCCAAACCCAATGTACTCGAATATTGCAAAGAACTTTTAACTTTATGATTGTTCCAGTGTGGGAATTCGGAAACTTTTACCACCGGTTCGGTGGGCGTGGCTTGGTGGCCACGCTTTGCACACGTGCACACACTTTGCATTCACGCACATGCCAAATGCACACTTTGCACAGGCAAAGAGGCATTCCGCCTCCACCTCCTGCAAGCCTGCATTCTCCCGGTCGCTTCAGCGGCTGCCGCACGGCACTATTCTGTGCCGCGCAAAGCAGCTGCGCTTCAAAAGCAGAGGATAATGGTGACTATGGGAGCCCGGGCAGGCGGGTGGGCCCAACAGCAGACCGGCAGAGAGAACTGGTTCGGTCTCTGCTGCTCAATGGCGTTACTGGCTCAGCAGAACCAGGCCAAAACGTAGAATACCACCACTGGATTGTTCCTTCGGAAAGCTCTCTTGAAGGGTCAAAGAGCCCAGAAGCATCTCAAAGTAAATGAATCTGAGCTAACAGTTTAAGCAGCAAAGCCATCTAGAAATATCTGCCTGTCTTGCAGCCATAACAGAGGACTGGATGGAAACCCCCTGAGGCATTTCTGGAAAATGCAGGTAATCTTTATTTGGGCCTAATTAACAACAAGACTGTTTTCTCTACAACAGGAGACCTGAGGGACATCTCGTTGCTTATTTGGGATGGGGAAAAGAATGACGGTGCCATCTCCACATAAGAGAACTAAAAATAGATCTTCCTGCAAGGAAAGGAGGGGATTCGTCCCTGACCAGCTTGAGCCAGCGAATTTATATCAAAATTAAGTTGAACAGGAGCTGGAGGGCAGCCCCGTTTCATCCTGCTCTGGAAAGATACAGGGGCAGTAAAGTACATAAAACCTTGAAAGCATCCTAGCTTAATATCTTTCTTTGGTATCTTGAAAAGCCAGTTACAGCTGCCAAGCAGCATTTCCTTTCCTTGCCTGAAAGTTGTTGTTTTTTTTAAATGCAAAATATCACAAGAACAACCAGACAATACTTTGCCGTATGACTTCCTGATCGCTGAGTTGCTACCTGAGTAGGTGGTAGAGGGTCGAAAGTCAAGAAGGGAGAGTTGCAAAATGAATGGATGTTTCAGTTTCATTCTTGGTAATGTCAAATCCACTTAAAGCTCCTGCCATCTATCCGGAGCAGATGCAGACTCTTATAAAAGCGATTTAATGATATCTGTCTGAAGTAAGCAAGGAAAATAAAAATGAAAAAAAAAAAAACACGCCACTTTTCTTCGGTGTCTTCCAGCTGTTTCCATTTTACTCATTATTCACAATAGTCTGTCCACTCCTTTGATAGCAACTGAAAATGGCCATTAGCATTCATCGGGTTACTTTCATTTCATTTGTGCCAGAAGTGGGACAGTAAAAGAAATTTAAACCAATGAAGTGGTTCATGAATTTTTAAATCTCTTTTCTTGCTCTGGATTTGGTCTGTCAAACTCCCTCTTTTTCCTTCCTCCCTTCCTTCCTTCCTTCTTTCCTTCCTTCCATCTTCTTTCCTCCCTCCCTCCTTCACTTCCTCTTCTTTACTTCCCTCTATCTTCCTTCCTCTCTTTCTCTTTCCTCTTCCTTTCCCTTCCCTGCTTCCTTCCTTCCCTCCTTCCATCTTCCTTTCTTTCTTCCCTTCTGCCTTTTTCCTTATCTCCCTCCTTCCTTTGTCTCCTTCCCTTCTCTTGCCACCTCCTTCCTTTCTTCTCCCTCCCTTCCTTCTCTCTATCTTCCTTCCTTCTATCCATCTTCTTTCTTCCCTCCCTCCTTTCCTTCCTCTTCATTCTTTCTTCCCTTCTCTCTGTCTTCCTTCCTCTTTTCTCTTCTCTTCTCTTGTCATCTCCTTCCCTTCCTTTCTTCCTTCTTTTGTTCCTTGCTCGCTTGCTTGCTTCTTTCCTTCCTTTTTTCTTCCTTCCTTCCTTCCTTCCTTCCTTCCTTCCTTCCTTCCTTCCTTCCTTCCTTCCTTCCTTCCTTCCTTCCTTCCTTCCTTCTTTCCTTCCTTATAAGAAGATGTGCTGTACCAAGACAATCCACCCAGAAGAGCAGTCAATATGAAGATGGAGTTCACATGATATTCCCAAGGATGTCTCCTTTAGGGAGGCACTTTCCGAGGTCAGGCCTGGGTTCAAGAGAAGTGTCTCAGCTATAGATTGGAGTCTTCTGTTTCTGAAAAGAGGGCAGGGCAGCTTGAAACACCACACATCTCTCTGCTTGTGGAAACAAGTTTTGACAAATCTCCCTCTCTCGTGGCTGCCTCTCTGAACTTCAGGTCAAAGCTGACATATTTTCTGAGAGGGGCAGATGTTGAAAGTGAATGTAACACCATGACAGGTTGTCGTTGAGTCTGAATGAGGAATGTGGATGATTTATTTGCTAAAATTAATCCGGAGACTGTGCAGGTCATCCTCAACCTACAACCACAATTGAGCTCAACGTTTCTGTGGTTAAGGCAGACATTGGCTCAGTGGGTGTTGCCCCATTTTACAATCTTCACAGTTGTTAAGTTAGCAACAAAGTTGTTAAGTGAACCTGGCTTTCCCCGTTGACTTTGCTTGTCAGAAGGTCAGAAAAGGTGATCACATGACCTCAGGACGCTGTGAAAAGTCAAAAGAAATTCAAAATGATGATGCTATAATAGATAAGATTTTTCAATGCGCTGAATAAGACCACTTGACATTAGAATTAAAAGGACGAGATGAATCCGAATATTTTAAAGTATAGCATAATTTTTACACATGGAGGGACATGAAAGGAAGTCTACAAAATAAAAAATAGAATTTAGGTTAATCGAAATGTGGTACAAGAATAAGATCTATTAATGATACAAAGATCAAATGTACATATGTAAATTTATGTATATATGTATATAAATGCTTAGATTTTCTATTGTTTCTTCTTTAGTGGCGAAATCATGTCCGACCCATTGTGACCCCATGGACAACGTTCCTCCAAGCCTTCCTGTCCTCTACCATCCTCCAAATACATTTTTTTATTGAAAATAAACATTAAAAATATTGAATGTGGTGGACTTTCTTTGACATGCATTTCAGCCTTTATATTTTACACAATTTTATTTTTCCAATATTGTGCATGTAATATTCTAGCCGCCGTCAATACATGTACTATTAGATATATTGTTTCCTTTTTTAAATTTTTCTGATATTATTCCAAAAAATTCCGGTTCAAATGGAATACATTCTCCCACCATTTGTTCTATCCATGTTTGAATCAGTCTCCAATATATTTTTTGCAATTGTATTTTGATTCTTATCTTCTGAATGATCAGAGTAATTCCGCTAATTTTAGATGGTGTTTTTAACAGTGCGTGGTATTTGATTTTATTGTATATATATTTTACTTGGATTTTTGTGCATGGGTACATGCCTATTGGGATAGCTACTAAAATAATATGAAGTAGTCTTGATTGTTTTCCCAATTAAATGTTTTACAAGTGTTGTGACTCCCTCCGTGTGTGAATTCAGCATGGGTTTTAAAAATCTGATTCCTTTTACAAAATACCTGGGTTTGCTTGCCAGCAAAGAAACTATTAAGTCATAGACACACATAGATGTGTTTGAGCTGGAGGAATTGGGGGGGTCTGTTTGTGCCCAGGTGTTTGCCTGGGCCAGGGACCACCTGGTGGGCCAGGGACCACCTGATGGGCCAGGGACCACCTCGTGGGCCAGGGACCACCTGCTGGGCCAGGGACCACTTGGTGGGCCAGGGACCACCTGCTGGGCCAGGGACCACCCGCCCGGTGGGCCAGGGACCACTTGGTGAGCCAGGGGCCACACACCCTGTGGGCCAGGGACCACCTGGTGGGCCAAGGACCATCCACCCTGTGGGCCAGGGACCACCTGGTGGGCCAGGGACCACCTGGTGGGCCAGGAACCACTTGGCGGGCCAGGGACCACTTGGTGGTCGGACAGACGGACAGACGGGCGGACGGATGGACAGACAGACAGACAGACAGACAGACGGATGGACAGACGGACAGATGGACAGACGGATGGACAGACAGACGGACAGACGGATGGACAGAAGGACGGACGGACAGATGGACAGACGGATGGACGGAGAGACGGACGGACGGATGGACGGACGGACGGATGGACGGAGATAAACAATCAAATCAACTAGGAAACAAATAAAACAATATAAATTGTAAAGATACAATCAACATGGTTATAGTCATAAGTGGGAAGAGATAGGTACTAGGAAGGATGAGAAGAATAATAGTAATAGAGTCTTAGTAAATAATTTGACAATTGAGGGAATTATTTGTTGAGCAGAGTGATGGCATTCAGGGAAAAACTGTCCTTGTGTCTAGTTGTTCTGATGTGCAGTGCCCTATAGCATCTTTTTGAGGGTAGGAGTTGAAACAATTTATGTCTGGGATGTGAGGGGTCTGTAGATATTTTCACAACCCTCTTTTTTACTTGTGCAGTGTACAGGTCAGTGGTAGTATTCAAAAAAAATTATTACTGGATCTGTGGGCGTGGCTTGGTGGGCGTGGCAGGAAAAGGATATTGTAAAATATCCAGTCAGAGGTGGCATTTGCCGGTTCTCCAAACTACTCAAAATTTCTGCTACCAGTTCTCCAGAACTGATCGGAACCTGCTGAATATCACCTCTGGTACAGGTCCTCAATGGAAGACAAGTTGGTAGTAATTGTTTTTTCTGCAGTCCTAATTACTCTTCAGGTCTGTGTCTGTCTTGTGTTGCAGAGCCAAACCAGACTGTTATAGAGGTGCAGATGACAGACAAATAAGACAGATAAACACAATACAGGAAGCCCTTGATGTAGTGACCGTTCAAAGTTACAACGGCACTGAAAAAAAGGCACTTAGCACCATTTTTCAAACTCATAGTCACTGCAGCGTCCCCATGGTCCTTGGATCAAAATTTGGATGCTTGGAAACTGACTCGTACTCTTGACTGTTGCTGTATGCCAAAGTCATGTGATCCCCTTTTGCGACCTTCTGACAAGCAAAGCCGATGGGGAAGCCAGATTCACTTAACGACCATGTCACAAATTTAACAACTGCACTGAGTCACTTTTCAACCGTGACGGAAAAAAGGTCCTAAAATGGAAGCAAAAATTCACTTAACAACTGTCTTCCTTAGCAACAGAAATTTTGAGCTCACTTCTGGCCGTGAGTCAAGGCCTACATGTAGTAGAAGGTAGACTCATCCCTCGATCTAATTTCTCACAGAAATTCAGGTTAAGATTTTTAGGAGAGAAAGAAGTAAAATAATTGTGGTACGCGAATAGTATTATAGGTTGGAGAGCCAGTTGAAATGACTGTGCTGCATCTTTTCCGACTCCAAATTTATCGACGTAACGTTATCAGCAGGAGCCTTGAATGAATCTCGCTTAATATCCAAGAGCTGACAATTGGGAATATTGCAGCCATGTGTTTCAATAGGAAGGTTGCCATAAGAAGGCATAGATAATGGAAGGAAATGATGCATTTTTTCCTCCCGTTAAACTGTTCTGGAATGAGGTCTGGGGGAGAGGGGAGTTAGAAAACTAACATTACTTTCTGCAAGAAAATCAGTAGAATTTGATGCCCTTTCTATTATTTAACATGTACATACATCTGTTGGGAAGGGCAATTCACAGACCTGGACCCAGTTATCATCAACATGGGGATGGCACCAAGTTATATTTTCTTTCCTAAAAACACAGGTTAGATATAAAATATCTACCATAGAACTTCTCTATCAGCAGGTTGGAATTGACTGGGTGTATGAAAGCCAAGATATGCTGGATATATAAACTGGATATACTGCAGCCAAAAAATTAAAAGACGCTTGTTCCTAGAGAGGAAAGCTGGGACAAATCAAGACAGCATACTAAAAAGCAGCGACATCCCCCTGCCAACAAAAGTGTGTAGAGGCTAAGTGTGTAGAGGCTAAAGTGTGTCAAGGCTATGGTTTTCCCAATTGCAATATATGGCTGTGAAAGTTGGACCATAAGGAAGGCTGAGCACCAAAGAATGGAGGCCTTTGAACTCTGGTGCTGGAGAAGAAGACTCCTGCGAGTCCCTTGGACTTTAGGCCATCAAACCAGTCAGTCCTACAGGAGATCAACCCTGACTGCTATTCAGAAGGCCAGATCCTGAAGATGAAACTCAAAGACTTTGGCCACCTAATGAGAAAGGAAGGACTCCCTGGAGAAGAGCCTAATGCTGGGAACGATTGAGGACAATAGAAGAAGGGGACAGCAGAGAAGGAGGTGGCTGGATGGAGTCACTGAAGCAGTTGGCGTGAGATTAAATGGACTCTGTAGCATGGTAGAGGACAGGAAGTCCTGGAGGAACATTGTCCATGGGGTCGTGATTGTTCGGACACGACTTCACAACTAACAACAATGAAAGTCAGCTGGAACTAAACTTAGTCCAGACTTAGTTATTTTGCTGGCTGGGGAATTCTGGGATTTGAAGTCCACAAGTCTTAACGTTGCCAAGGTTGGAAACTCTGATATAAAGTCTTCATTGCTCTTCTCCGCACTCTTTCTAGAGTCTCAACATCTTTTTTACATCGTCATGACCAAAACTGCATGCAGAATTGCAAGTGTGGTCTTACCAAAGCAATATAAAGTGGTATTAACATTTCATGAGATCTTGATTCTATCCCTCTCTTAAGGCAGCCTGTGGGAAGGGGCTGAATCTTTTTTCTTTTTCATTCTCATCTTTCACCCTCCTCCTGATCATTCCTTTTTTTTTTTACCTCATTATGACTTCTTCAGTCCCCAATTACTGTAAGCATTTCCAAGAGGACCATAATTCTAGGGAGGAGAGGAAAAAACAGCAGGAGCTGATGAACTCGTAAGGAAAAAAAAAAGATCTTGTTATTCAAATGGGCTTAGTAATAAAAATAACAAGCCCCCAAAATTATGGATAATGTGTAATATTTAGAAAGAGCTATTTTAAAATAGAAATCTGACATTCTCAGCATGGGGACCCGACACAATTTAAGTCTCTCTTCCATTTGAGCAAAAAATAAAAATAAAAATGAAGAAGTAAAAGATGCTGGATCTGGTCATTTCTGAACAAACTATGTTGACCTCTAGCAAAAGAAAAGAATATATTTTTGTAAGTGCAATTTTCTTAGGGAAATAAGGAAGACTATCCTTGTAATGACGCTGCTTTTATCATGCTAAACATTCAGAGGAGAGGATTGCAGATTTTACCCTAATTTCCCTAGTCTAGAGATTGTAAACTATAGCCAGAATTAAGCTCTAAGTTAACTAAGGTAAGCTAACTTAGAATTCAAGCAGAGACTATAAGAGGCTTAAACTTCCAGTGCTCAGAACTTTTTCATCTCTGTTTCCAGTCTCACTGGTATTGTATATGTTGCATATTCTTGCTAGTGGAACAAGAGAAGTATCCTAAATCTTTTCCCCAGAGTAATGGTTTAGACAAAACTCTGTATTCCAGACACAGAATGTGCTAGTAGAACCCTGAATGTTCCATATCTGGAACATTTCTTCCCTATTTTTTATTTATTTATTCATTTGATTTGTCAATTGCTTACAAGATAATAGGTATAAGTATAAACATAGTTATGAATACATGGATACATATAAGAAAATAAAAGAAACAATAGGACAGGGACGGTAGGCACTTTGGTGCGCTTATGCACACACACGCCCCCCACACACACACACACAGACCTCTTAGGAAAGGTGTGAGGTCAATAGTAGGCAGTCTAAGGTTAAAGTTTTTGGGGTTTGGGGAAGAAGCCAGTCAGGTAGAGTATTCCACACATTGACCACTCTGTTGCTGAAGTCGTATTTCCTGCAATCAAGTTTGGTGCGATGAATCATGAGTTTGTATCTCTTGTGTGTTCTTGTATTGTTATGGTTGAAGCTGAAGTATTATGTTATGTTATATTATGAAGTATTATGTTAAGGTTGAAGCTGAACTATCTGTAATGCAGAGTTGGGTTTATCCCTTGAACAAACCAATCCTCGAATTCAGCGTTTCTCAACCTCAGCAACATTAAGATTGTGAGGACTTCAGCTCCCAGAATTCCCCAGCCAGTCATGTTAATACATATTTACAGATACAGACTGTTACAAAACATGCAGAATATATCTTCAGGGTTCCCCCACTTACGCACACCCCTATGAGCCAAACGTAGGTATATTTGATTTTTCCCAACTTCCTGATGTTAATAATGTCTCCTACTCTGGATAATGTGGAAACCTGTTTTGCAAAACAAATAATTAGGTAAATGTGTTAAAAGGAACCTCTTATCACATCATCAGCTAGGCCAGATTGCAGTAAGCATTCGCCTTGAAAAATACAGAGTAAATCCAGCATGATTAGGTTATTCCACACTGACAACAAAGGATGCTCTTCTGCTGATTGGAATTTATATTTTTTCGCTGAATATCTGAAGCAATAATTCAGTGAGGAGCTTTGATGGAAGTGATCCTGAAAGGATATAATGGATAGCTTTGCCCAAAGAAGAAATCTATCTAAGGGCTAAAATACTTTGCACCCAAAAGCATCAGGGATGAATCTACAGTATCCCCAATTATGATTTTATGTATTTACTTATTAGATATTTTTTGTATCCACTATTATTATTTTTATAAATAACTCAAGGTGGTGAACATACCTAATATGCCTTTCTTTTCCTATTTTCCCCACAACAACAACCCTGTGAGGTGGGTTGGGTTGAAAGTGTCTGACCCAAGATCACCCAAGATAGTTTTCATGGCTAGGGTGGGATTAGAACTCACTGTCTCCTGGTGATTGGCCCAAAATCACCCAGCTAGCTTTTATGCCTAAGGCAGGATTTGAACTCTCAGTCTCCTGGTGATAGATCCAAAGTCAACCACTTGGCTTCCCATGTCTAAGGCAGGACTAGAACTCACAGTATCTTTGTGACTGGTCCAAAGTCACCCAGCTGGCTTTCATGCCTAAATTGGTACTAGAATTCAGCGTTTCCTAGGTCAGCATCTTTGCCACTGCACTATTCCGAATTGTATCAGATTGCTAGTCTTCTTCTCCCATGGACCAGCATAGCTATGTTTGACTTGTATATTTATTTAGTGGTGGTTTATTTTCTCTCCAATCAGCATAACAACATAGTCCTCTAAGCAAAGATTGCATATCCCTTCAAACATCAATTAAATGGTTTTTAAAAAGGGCAAGAACTAGCACAGAGGAAAAAGCAGAGGGTTAAAAGTTTTATATATGGTCAACTAAATATCAAAGAGAACAAACCAGTTCAGTCAAGAAAGAAAGTTTGCTTTCAGGCTGTAAGAAGAACATGTCTATGTTCTCAGATGCTTTTTTCAAGAGGCAACAGGACTTTCTGGTTTTTCTTTGAAGACATTTTACTTCTCATCCAAGAAGCTTCTTCAGCTCAAGATGAACAGTGTAGGCATCAGGTAGTCATCTCTGGGGACAAAATTTCATAAGAATGGTCACATCATCCAAAGGTCTTTCTTCTTACAGTCATTTTTTCCTGGGGAAGAACTTCAAGGAAGACCGCTTGACCAGAATGACCAGAATGATTGCTTGTGTGTGTAAAGGACAAGACTAACGAAATTAGGAATACTAGATTTTGGCTTGGGCAAAAACCATCAGGGGTCAAACATAACCAGAAGAAGCTCCAGTTTCTTTCTTATAATTCCATGGAGTTTAGAGCCAAGAACCAAGATATGATATTATGACCAGTGGTTTCCATGTAAATTATCCATATTTCCAAAAATTTCTTACTCCTTTCAGGTATTTCACATCACGCGTTCAGTCTAGGGTGTGATTGTGATGTATATCTATAATTACAGGTATAATGAAAAGGGGCACTGGAAATCAATCTGTGCTGTCTCCCATACAAAATACTTGGATTATTATGCAAAGATGCAGTCACTGAGGCAAGAGAGATTGCAGTAAATAAGGACATAGAAATCATTTAGGGTAAGATAGTGTTTCAAAGAATAGATTATACCAGGCTCCCCTGCTGAACTTCATTACAGAGATAATCAGTTCCTATTGGGCAATCCTGATGTAGGTAAAACTGAAGGATAATGAGATTCCTTCCAGAAAAAGAAAGAGATATGAAATTCGATGCATACAGTTTTAAAAGTGCATAAAAGTGGGACAAACATAGGTTTTGTATGGTTCCCAGAACCAAGATGCTCCAAATCAGTACCAAAATACCAAGCATGAAGCAAATTAAGTCCAATTTGGTACTTCCAGAGATGTCTTCTCCAATGGTGGTATTCAATTTGTTTTACTACTGGTTCTGTGGGCATGGCTTGGTGGGCATGGTGTGGCTTAGTGGGCATGGCAGGGGAAGCATACTGTAAAATCCCCATTCCCTCCCCACCCCACTAACCTGCTTTCCAGCTTCGTTCTCCTGGGCAGGGCAACCAAAGAAGACCCAGCCGATCAGCTGGGACTCAATGGGAGGCAGAGAAGAGATGGGGGCGGGGCCAGTCAGAGGTGGGGTTTACCGGTTCTCCAAACTACTCAAAATTTTTCTATCGGTTCTCCAGAACCTGTCAGAACTGGATGAATACCACCTTTGGTCTTCTCCCCTTTTTTCTTATTCTGGAGCTCCAGCAACCTCCAACACAAAGCTAACCTAGAAGAGCAAGTTGGTTTCAAAGACTATTGCATTGGGAAACCAAGAGTAAAATTCAAAAGGACAAAAAACAGGGGAAGCTCAAGGGAAGCCTCAAAGAGCAGGAGATGCCTGGATAATATAAGTCCCTAAAGGTTTGCATCATCCCTCCATCTTCTTATCAAAAGTCAGTAAACATAAAAGTGAAGACTTTTTCTCCCAGCTGCCAGAAATGTCCTCAACCATATATTGATTTTGACAGTCGTGCCAGTTTGGTCTAGTATTTGAAGAAGGCACCAGGCTAGAAAGCAGAAGACTGTGAGTTCAAATCCTGTCTTAACCATGAGAGTCAGCTGGGTGATTTGGGGCTGCCAGTCAACCTCTCTTAGCCCAATCCATCTCATAGGGTTGTTGTTGTGGGAGGAGCAAAATGCATTTGCCATCTTGAATTATTTGTAAAAATAAGGAAGGTTAGATAATAAAATAATTTAAAAAAATACAATACAATAATACAATAAAATATAAAACAAAATAAGGTAAGATAAAATAATAAAATAAATGAAATGAAATATGAAATGAAATAAAATAAATAATACAATAATAAATTAAAATAAATAATGAAATAAAATAAAATAAAATAATAATAGAAAAGAGAAAATGAAAAAAAAATCACCACTGGAATGTCCTATTCTCAAAGTTTAGCCAAGAGGCACTAAAACCACCCCAAGCCAAGAAAGTTTACCAATCTAATGGTTGAATAGCCAAGAAACCGATTCTTTAACAAAATGAGGATTTGAGCCTATGCTACATGGTTTCTTTCAAATTAGAACCTACACTTGTATTCTCTTCCAAAAACTACATTGACCTTCTGGAAGAAACTCAGAAAAGAAATCACAATAATGGCAGTTGTACAAAAAGAGGCTGCCGCCTGAAGGAAGGATTTCTTCTCAAGGGGAGATCTTTAAACAGATAGTCAACTATCAGAAATCCCTTAGTAGAACCTGCAACTAGAAGCTAGTTATACTACAGGAATTCTAAATCCTATTCAACTCTTTGAAAAATACTAAGAAGAGACTGTGATCAAATGGAGGCCCTGGGCATGAGATTATGAAATCACAGCATATAGCAATGGCACTTAGACTTATACACCATTTCACAGTGCTTTACAGCACTCTCTGAACGTCTTACATTGTCAGCACATTGCCTCCCAACAATCTGGCTCCTCATTTTACCCACCATGGAAGGATGGAAGGCTGAGTCAACCTTGAGCCAGTCAGGGTCGAACTCCAGGCTGTGAGCAGAGTTTGCCTGCAATACTGCATTCTAAGCATTGCACCTCCACAGCTCTTATCAATTCAAATATATAGGAAAGATGTAAAAAAAATATCGTCCCCAAAACTACATTTCCTTGGGGATAATACACTGGAAGTTGTCTAGGCTGGCCAGAATATTCACATGCCAAAATTACCGAATTATCAAATAACAGAGTTGAAAGGAACCTTGGAGGACTTCTAGTCCAGGTCTTCTAGTCTTCTGAGTGTGTCTAATTTAGGTAAGGTTGA
The DNA here is from genome assembly GCF_049901735.1 of Notechis scutatus. Taxonomy (NCBI): domain Eukaryota; kingdom Metazoa; phylum Chordata; class Lepidosauria; order Squamata; family Elapidae; genus Notechis; species Notechis scutatus. The sequence continues at coordinate 7,676,357 of NC_142017.1, read as the reverse complement.
AGTCATTCATCCCATAGTCCATTCGTCTTTCCCACAAGCATGTGTCTCATTCATCTCCCTGTTTATTCCCTTTTCTCTGGTTGAATTCACCAAGGCAAAGCTCTTCAAAAACCTGGATTCTTTCTGAAGGTTTTGGCAGCTAAAGCCAACAGGGGAAAACATTAAGCAATGTTCATTTAACAGTCTATTTGGAAAAGAACAATGTTAGTACCTTCCTTTGGCAAAACTACAGCCTCTGAGGTGTATCCTGCAATGATGCATGCAATCGATTGATATAGACACTTAAACAAATTATATTAGCTGGGGACCAACCAAAGAAGGATATAATTCTAGCCTTTAGGCTATGCTGAAGGCAGCCAGAATTGGTCATCTAAAACACAGCAGGTTAAAAAACATGTAGTTATGGCTGTCGGGGCTGTTTGTGTGGGAAGTATTACTTTCGTGGAATAGATAAGAAAGCCATACCATTGACAGTCGTCAACTTATAATCCAAGTCAAAGAAAGATGCCAGCCACATACCATGAACCACTCATGGAAATTTCAACCAGCCCCATTCTCTAAAGCAGGGGTCTTCAACCTTGCCAACTTTAAGACCTGTGGACTTCAACTCCCAGAATTCTGGAAATTTAAGTCCACGTCACAAATTTGTCAAGGTTGGAGAACCCTGCTCTAAAGGAGATTTTGAGAAGAAACAATGACTGGGATTGAGATTTAAACCCTTGACAGTCATCAAGTTATCATCCAAGTCAAAGAAAGATACCAGCCACATACCATGAATCATGAAGAACGGTATGAAGAATGGTTGCAGGAACTGGGTATGTCTAGTTTAATGAAAAGAAGGACTAGGGGAGACATGATACCAGTCTTCCAATATCTCAGGGGCTGCCACAAAGAAGAAGGAGCCAAGCTATTCTCCAAAGCACCTGAGGGCAGGACAAGAAGCAATGGGTGGAAACTAATCAAGGAGAGAAGCAACCTAGGACTAAGGAGAAATGTCCTGACAATTAGAACTATTAATCAGTGGAACAACTTGCCTTCAGAAGTTGTGGATGATCCAACACTGGAAGTTTTTAAAAAGATGTTGGATAATTATTTGTCTGAAGTGGTGTAGGGTTTCCTGCCTAGGCAGGGGATTGGACTAGAAGACCTCCAAGGTCCCTTCCACTCTGTTATTCTATTCTATTCTATTCTATTCTATTCTATTCTATTCTATTCTAGTCTAGTCTAGTCTAGTCTAGTCTAGTCTGATCACTCATGGAAATTTTAACCAGCCCCATCCTCTGAAGGAGCTTTGGAGATGAAAACAATGACTGGGGTTGAGATTTATGTCGAGAGTTAATGAATTCATTAAATTGATATGCTGCCCAATGCACAGCAATTCTGGGTAGTTTGGATTTCCCTGAAAGAAAAATTCAAACAGGTTAAAATATTGTTCCCGCTACAAAGAAGACCCACCAATATTGAAACGATTGGTTTAAAAGAAAGTAATGTTCAAGAAGGTTAGGCAACCAGTAGAATACTTGCCTAACCAATAAGTCAAGCAGAAAGGAGGTAAATGCAAATCAAGGAAGAGTTGTTTGGAAGCCAGTTTGTTTCTGAACGTTGATCAATAGCTTAACAATTCCTAAGAAAATATCATCAAAGCGCTATTTTTGCAAATGAATCAATGCAGGATAAATCTACTGTAAAGGGATATGAGAACCACGATCAAAGAGGAAAAGCATTACATGATTGACACCTACACACTGAGGAAATTCATGTTCATAGCAGATGCTTTTCCAAAGCTATAAATCCAACTTTGAAAGCAGGGAAAGTCCTGAGCTTGAAGTATTTACTATGTAGTGTTCCCCCAGTCAAGCTATTCATTAACACCGACCAAAACATAGATAATAGATTTATCACTTGGGTTTGCCTACCAGGGTTTGTTTTATTCATTGAGCAAATCATACCGGTCAAGTTCAGCCAGGCTTGGAAACCAAGAGACTGGGAGTTCTAGTCCACCCTTACGCATAAAAGCTGCCTGGATGGCTTTGGACCAATCATTCTCAACCCAACCCCCTCAATGCTGACAAACAGACTTCTGAAACTGCATCCATGATCTCTCAATAAAGACAATTGTGTGCTATCAATAAATATGAGAGAAAAGAGGGCAATGCAGGGTCTATATAGAAAGTGTAGAAAGTATAATGCAGCAACATGAAGAATCATGCATTGATACATGACTTATGAGTAAGATCATACAAAGCTGTCCTGATCCCATGTGAGCTGGTTCTGGCCCATTGTCATGTCACTTCTGAATTTGGTATTTCAATGGTTTGACTTGGAAAAAGTTTCTTTTCTTTCTTTATAATTACTTAAGAGAACAGTAACTCAGTGTGTTCGAGTAGTAGTGAATTAACAATCTGACACGTCTCGCAGACAATCTGCGAGTAAAGAGAGGGAGAGATTTCTGTGATAGTTCTGAAATTAAATTAAATTCCCTGGAGTTTCAGTGAGGCTTATGTCTTTTTATCCCAGGCCTTTTATTAAAAAGTAATAGCAAAAGTGACTAAGAATACTGAAATCTATGAATGTAATTATTCAAAGAAAAAGTTACTGAGAAAACCAGGAAAGTGTTTTATGGTGTCAAAATGAGACTGAGAAGACCCAGACTCAAATTCCCAATCAGCCACATTTCTCATTAGTACCAGTCAATCTGGAATAGAATAGAATAGAATAGAATAGAATAGAATAGAATAGAATAGAATAGAATAGAATAGAACAGTTTATTTGGCCAAGTGTGATTAGATACACAAGGAATTTGTCTCCAGTGCAGAAATTCTCAGCATACATGACAAGCAACAAGGTAATAATAATCAGAATAATGATACCAATAAGAAGGGGTAATAAGCCAACTTATATATCATCAACAGATGATCTATGATCATACAGCTAAAACTGAATCACTTTTTCATGTGCTGTACACTGATTGGCATACTCAGCCATAGCTTCTGATGGACCATGAGAAAAAAAAAGCCATGGTTCTAGGCAGATCAAGTCTTCAGGCAGATATAGGCTATAAAATAGAAATAAATTATGATCAGAGGAAGTTATATGGCTGAACTTCAAAGGAGGATGAACAAGCAGTGTGAAGATTTTGGGCCTAGATTTGCAAGCTCACTCAATATGCAGTTGAAACTTTCAACTGCATAAAATGCTAAACACAACGTGGGTGACAGACTAGCATCCAGTCAAGATTATAAATTTAAGCAATTTACATTCTCTGGCTCTATATTTTCCTCAATTAAGCAAAGCTGGAAAAAGATTAACACTTTGTCAACGATGATTAATACCAGCATCTGTAAAGTGAGTGCTATGTGCAGTGTCAAAAGGTGTTCGTGTGCAACTAAATGTGTTTACTAATAAAATCTTGGGAAATGCAATGCATCCTGCCTTTGGAAGGTTAATAGGCAATTCACTTTTTAAAATGAATTTTCTTAGATCAGCTAATGACTCCAAATTTCAAGCGGAAGGATGGAGATTTTCACCTAATAGCACCTTCCTTCTCTAGAATATTTCAAGAAGCTCATTGCCAAAAGGGGGCTCTTTTTTGTAAATACCTTTCAGTGTTATTGTAACATAAATGATGAAGTCTTGTTGCATTAGCTTAACATAAGATCAGTGTAGGATAAGCAGTGGCAGAATTGGGGAGAGGGGAGTCAAAAGAGGAATCAGCCTAGAATCTCTGCATGGCCATAAATGGATTAGGTCCAATCCTCCCTTGAATTTTGTTAACCTTGTCTAGCGGAAATTAGTGCTAGATTCCTGTGCATAGACATGAACAATAATAAATAAGTTTAATTGGAACCTTATACGTGGTCCTAGTCTTTCATATTTGACAAACAGTTATGAATTTGTGTAGCTCAATATTTAATAAAATACTCACTATTTGAGGGGCTGTCACAAAGAAGAGGGGGTTAACCCAGTGGTGGGATTCAAAATTTACTGCAAAATCCCCCTTCCCTCCCTAACCTGCTTTTCAGCTCCGTTCTCTTGTGCAGGGCAGCCAAAGAAGACCCAACCGATCAGCCGGGACTCGGGAGGCAGAGAATAGATGGGGGCAGGGCCAGTCAGAGGTGGTATTTGCCGGTTCTCCGAACTACTCAAAATGTCCGCTACCTGTTCTCCAGAATTGGTCAGAACCTGCTGAATACCACCTCTGGATTAATCTATTTTCGAAAGCACCAGAAGGCAAGACAAGGAGGAATGGCTGGAAACTAACCAAGGAGTGGAGCAATCTAGAACTAAGGAGAAATTTTCTGACAATGAGAACAATTAACAAGTGGAACAGCTTGACTTCAGACGTTGTGGGTGCTCCATCACTGAAAGCTTGTCTAAAATAATATAGGATTTCCTACTTGAGTAGAGAGCTGAAAGAGAATACCTCCAAGGTCCCTTCTAACTCTCTTATTTTGTTAAATCTGACTGCAGCTCTCTGGAACTTCAGACACAGCCAGAACTTTCTAACTGTGGTTCGATAGACCTTGAATTGAACCTGAAATTTTTTACATGCAAATATGTGCAATCTAGCATTGGGCTACTCCCCCTGGAAGACAAAATGTATGGGAATTATCTAAGAATGTCATCTGATTACATATTATATGCATCAGCTGGATGCACAAAATTATCAGACATTTTTCCGGCAGGCATCCAAGCTGAATGTTCCTCTTCATAGAATTGTTTATTAAGGCTACCAAGCCTAAATACTGCTAAATGGTGCAAAAATCCATCATATAGCACACTCAAACAGATGCTTCTCTATTTTTTTGTTTGAATATGTCCAGCAAAGAGGAGTATAACTTTAAACAAGAAGGCCTGGTTGAAAGTGTCAGCAATTTGTCAACAATTAATGGTCAACTTACTAAGAATAATATGATTCATTTGCTTTGATTCTGGCTGAGCCTGTGATTCCAGGCATTGTAATTAACCAGTCATGATTATGGGTTAGCATTAGATACAAAGGAAGGAGATAAATGAATGTCCATTAATTCTCTCACTTTTGTTTCTATAACAGTATTGAGAGGGGAGAATTAGCTTAAATGCAATCGGCCTTGGGCTGCTTTGGACCAAAAAACTTTCTCTGAGTTCCAACAATGGAGAATATTTGTAGCTCAGGGTTGAAATGAGGGGTCCTTGGTGCTTCTTTTCTTGCAGACATTTCATTACCCAAACTAGGTAACATCATCAGTGCTAGAAGGGAGTAGTATTTGTGGAATGGAGGAGGAGGAGGTGGTGGACTGTGGGGTCCTTGGTGCTCTCTGAGCTTGCTTGTTTATTTGCAGATGTTTCATGACCCAACTAGGTAACATCATCAGTGCTAGAAGAGAATAGGGTTTGTAGAATGATGGAGGAGGAGGAGGAGGAGGGGAGGAGGGGGAGGGGAGGAGGAGGAGGAGGAGGAGGGGACTGTGGGGTACTTCATGCTCTCTGAGCTTGCTTGTTTAGTTGCAGACGTTTCATTACCCAAACTAGGTAACATCATCAGTGCTAGAAGGGAGTAGGGTTTGTGGAATGGAGGAGGAGGAGGAGGAGGATGAAGAGGAGTCCTTGGTGCTCTCTGAGCTTGGTTGTTTTCTTGCAGATGTTTCACTACCCAGCTAGGTAACATCATCAGTGCTAGAAGGGAGTAGGGTTTGTGGAAAGGAAGAGGAGGAGGAGGAGGAGGAGGAGGAGGAGGAGGAGGAGGAGGAGGAGGAGGAGGAGGAGGAGGAGGAGGAGGAGGAGGAGGAGGAGAGGCTGTGGGTCCTTGGGGTTCTCTGAACTTGGTTGTTTTCTTGTAGACATTTCATTACTCAAACTAGGTAACATCATCAGTGCTAGTGACAATCACTAGTACTGATGTTGTTACCTAGTTTGAGTAATGAAACATCTGCAAGAAAACAGGCAAGCTCAGAGAGCACCAAGGACCCTCTTATTTCTCTGGGTTATGTAGCAAACTGGTTTAGGGTACTTACATGTCATCTTAACTCTCCTTGATCCAGTTAACTAGGTCAGTCCAAAGACAGCCTCTGCAGATTGACCTCCGTAAAGTGGTTGGAGTATACAATAAGCAATGAAAAGCAAAAGAGGTCATAAACTAACAAACGACCCCAGGCCAGTGATCATGCAAAAGCAAGAAACCAATTTTATTATCCAATATGCCATTTGTAATAGTTGTTGACATTAATAGCTACACAAAGCTACCTTCCCCGCTTAGTAATTGTGAAACCTCTATTGCATCTCTAAGGCAAGGTCAAAAAAAAAAAAATTCCAATTGTTGCAGATGTAATTTGCAATAAGCCACCAAAAAGACACCTTGAGGATACAACATCAGCCGAGAAGGCAGGGTCAAAAGTTGTCAGAAACTTAAGTCTTATACATGGAAAAAAAACATGTCGTTTGTTGTCTCACAAGACAAATATCTCTCTTGATGTTGCATCCATCTTCAAGATAAAACACCTTTTCTTTCTGTATAGGGAAAGGACAACTATCTAGGAATCTTCCTGGGAAAATATCAGGTTTCACCTCATTCGTTTTAGATTTACAATCCAACACCACAGCGCAATTGCGTACATCATACTTTCCTTGAATTTAAAGTATTAAAAATGATTAAAATGCAAGTTGCTAATAGCTTCAGTTGACTAATAAAACTCGGGCAATTTTTCTTCCTTCTTCTTTCCTCTTAAGGTTTTTTTTTTTTAAGTGCTACATGAGAGAAAATGAAGAATTTTCATTCAGCCTACAATTAGTCACATCTATCCAGTGGTGGGATTCAAAATGTTTTACTACCAGTTCTGTGGGGTGTGGCTTGGTGGGCGTGGCGTGGCTTGGTGGGCATAGCTTGGTGGGCATGGCAGAGGGAGGTTACTGCAAAATCTCTATTCCCTCCCCACCCCACTAACCTGCTTTCCAGCTCCATCCTCCCGGGCAGGGCAAGCAAAGAAGACCCAGCCAATCAGCTAGGACTGGGGAGGCAGAGAATAGATGGGGGGAGTGGGGCAGTCAGAGGTGGGATTTGCCGGTTCTCTGAACTACTCAAAATTTCTGCTACCAGTTCTCCAGAACTGATCAGAACCTGCTGAATACCCAGCTCTGCATCTATCTGAGCAAAAGTAAAGCAAATCAGATGGTAAAGAAAATTACCAAGTAATTCATATTTGAGAAGGTTTATTTACTCTGAGTTCAGGACTACAGAGGCCGTTTGTTCAAAGGGGAGAAGCATTTCGTTAAGAAGCACACAAATTTGCTTTCAAGTCAGCTGATCTCGAAACAAGGGAAAATATACAATCACTTCAAAACTTTTTGAGTGATATAAATCAACTATTAGAGCAAATTTTTGCCATTTACAATAGAAGAACCTATTGGCTTCTCCATGGCACCTGACTAGGACTGAATTGAAAACCATAGGACCAACCTTGTTACAAATACATTGATTGCATTCAAAGTAGCAGTAGACTAGAATAGCAATACTCAGTTCTAGCTAGTCCAGATTACAGGTTACAGATTAACAGAGTTGGAAGGTGCCTTGTAGGGCATCTAGTCCAATCCCCGCCCAAGCAGGAGACCCTATACAATTTCTGACAGGTGGCAGTCCAGATGTAGCAGAATGACAGAATAGCAGAGTTGAAAGGGATCTGGGCTTTGTATTATAGCATCCAACTCACTATGAACATCAGAATAATAGAATAACAGAGTTGGAAGAAACCTTTGAAGTTTTCTAGTCCAACTCCCTCCCAGACAAGAAAATCCTCTACCATTTTAGACCAACAGTTGTCCAGTCTCTTCTTTAAAAAATCTCCAGTGTTGGAGCACTTCTGGAAGCAAGTCATCCCACTATGTGTTTTAACTGTCAGGAAATTTCTCCTTAGTTCTAGATTGCTTCTCTCTTGGTTAGTTTCTATCCATTGCTTCTTGTCTTGCCTTCAGGTGCTTTGGAGAATAGCTTGACTCCCTCTTCTTTGGGGCAGCCCCTTAGATATTGAAACACTGCTTAGATTCTCAATCATGTATTGTAGGTCATGGTTGTCCCAAAGGTGCTTTTCAAAAGGCAACTGGACTTTTTTCAGATAGTCCAGAATATGACCTAGAATCAGGTTGCTATCATCCTTGGCTTCAGAAGACTTCTGCCTTCTATTTGAAACCTGTTTTGGTACATCTTCTCCATGTAATTCAATGACTGCTCTTTAGAACAGGAGTTTTCAAAACCAAAATTTCCTTTTCAGATTTAGAACATTCCAAATCTTGATAAGCATTTTAAGGTCATCTCCTGATATTTTGCTCTTTTAAAAAGAATGGGAGTAAAATTCCAATCTGATGTTTGCAGAAGCATCCTGGAGCTTACTGCCAAACTGAGAGAGAAATAAAAACTAAGTTACTATAATCTTTATCTCAGCTCTTAGTGTGTTGTATTTTTTTTTCTTTTTATGACTGCTTCATTTTTCCAACTTCCAAATGTTCATTCTGCTTCAAGTTGTACTCTTAAAAGAGATAATATTTTTTTTAGAATTGGAAAGAGGAGTTCCAGCTATTAAATATGATTAGTCACAAATTAATGCAATTTCTACTGAAATATATTTATCATACACCTTTTCATAAACATATCTCAATATATGTTTGATGTATGGGTGAGTGGGTATAGTTTTAACAGAATAACAGAGTTGGAAGGGACCTTGGAGGTCTTCTAGTCCAACCCCTGCTCAAACAGAAGACCCTATACCATTCCAGTGAAGTGGCTGCCCAGTCTCTTCTTAAAAGCCTCCATTAATGGAGCACCCTCAATTTATGGAGGCAAGTTAATTGTTTTCACTGTCAGGAAATTCATCAATGTCATTAAATAATTTTAGATTTTCCAAAAGAAAAAGAAAGCGTTGTGCACAGTGATTTTCAGCATAGCTTGTGAATTCAAGTAGGACTTCAAATTTTCAAGTTCATCCAAACATACCAAATGTGTGTCTTGACAATTGATAAGCCATGACAAAATGAAGCTTTCCTTCAAAGGCCTCTTGAAATTAGACACTAGTTGTCAGTCTTACTAGACATCTAGAGGCTGGTAAGACATGACATGATTATAAATCTGACCCGTCTCTACCCTCCAAACACTTTCGTGGTGGAAAGGAGGAAGAGGACTGAAGTCAAATTAATGGGTCCTTCAAACAGCATGAATTCCAAATGCTTGCAGATTCCACCCTGTGGTGGAAGGAAATGTCAGTTCATAAGTCAACGGAGTTGCTGTTGTGTGAAAATACATCTATTACTGTCACATCTTGTCCCTTACTTTCATGTTTAATTAGCCCAAGTGCAGTAATATTTTCTTTTTAATCCTCTCACGTAGCTCTCCATCTCTAAATGTTTATCTTTTCTCTCTCCGTTGACCCATTTAGAATCAAACATCTGTGTTAGCAAAGTTTTCTTCAGCTATGTGCTGAAAAAGATCTCTGTTCCCACAACTGGACCAAGAAAATGGTCCTGTTAGCTGGGAATAGATTCAGTCTTGGACTGGGTTAAACTAATTCTGTTGCCTGTTTTGGGAGAATATCAGTATCCAGTCAGGCGATACACTTTGCATGCTGACATTTCCAAAAACAAGACCTGGAAGTAAAGAGCAGGTAAAAAAAATAAGTCCTGCAATGAAAAAGGATACTGCTGTTCTGACCATGGCTTCCTGAGGCCATAATTAAGCACATGCTTCATCAAAATAACTCTTGTTTTATTTCAATGCTGGGAATTATGTTCATTCCCACCCTGTAATGAGTCCCAAACAGTCCCTCAAGATAAGCAGCCACCTTTCTCTCCTTTGAATTGCTGCCAACAACTAAAGTGCCAAATTAACTGTAAAAAACCAACTGAAGTACAAAGTCCACACAGAGCTTCAAGGTTTAATCAGAACAGAGCGAATGACTTTGCCTCCTGCAAAGGTTTCTTTACCTTTGCCTGTCCTTTATACCTTAGGGGAGGGTCAATCACCTCCAAGCTTTACTCCCAAGTCACCCCTTTTGTCTCAGCTGCTCTTGCCTTCTAGCAGCTCTGCATACACACACACTGGGAACAGGCTCCCCTTGTTCCTTGGCCTCACTGCTGCCAGATTCCAGGGGCTCCGGAGTCAGCACCCCATTCCCAGATGGTCCTGGCCCCATCTCTGCATCAGATATAGGAGTCTCATCTGAGTCCTCCCCAGACTCCCAGACTGGTCCCCGTTCCTCCCCACTGTCTGATTCCGCTGCCTTCTGTACAGGCTGCCAGCAAACAACAACAACTGCAATCAACAAGGATATACATTTCCCAGCTACTAAGATTGTTGGTCAAGCAGGTTCAAAAATAGCCAGGGAAATGATTGAAACCTGATAAACGGGCTTCTTGTCAGTCAACAGGAGTGCTAATTTACCACCAGCTTATCAGTTATTCAGGAGCCGAGGACAAGGCAGGACAAGGAAGCAACAGCCAACAATTTAATAGCCAGCCATTAATGCCCCAATAAACAACTAAAAAGCTACACACAGTCAGGCCCCACATAAATACTATGCATAGAATAGCCCAAAGTTTGCATTCTGGTGAGACCCACCACAAAAGTCTCCGACAAGACCTAGAAAGCCAAACCATATCTTCAAAATACTGATTGGCTGAAGCATCCCAACTGTACCTATTGCTACCTGTTAAAATCTCAAGGAATGGACTGGTGATATAATAGAGTTTTTTCAGTAGTAATGTAGTACAAGGAACGCAATGCACTTTCTCGAGAAAATGGAATTCCAAAAATGCAGGCATGCATCTCGCAACTCATTTAGAACATCTAAAGGTATTCAAACACTAAGATCAAGAGTAAACAAGCCAGGTCCAAAAAGTCAAATGAATGATGGAATTAAAATGGCTGAATTCCAATAACTTACTAATATGTGAGCTTGGGGGGTGGAGGGGAAATCAACCCAAGGATTTTTTATTTTTTTTTAGGGTCTTGCATTACACAGAAATCTTGTGGGAATTCAAATTTCTCCCTAGAAATTGAGAATCACACCCGAGATTTGGTGTTTATGCAAGATATTCCCCTTTGCTCTTTTTTTTAATTGTATTTTTATAAAGTTTTATTAATTTTCTACTATTACATTTAATTAGTGCTTAATAAACATCGTGTTGCCTGGGCTATTTTGTTTGCTTAACAGTACAAATTATATTCCTAATCTTTACCCCTTTTTTTCCAGCCATTGATAAAATAAATTCCATGTTTGGTAGTATTCTGTATCTTCTTTCTGTTTAATCTTCAATGTAAGTCTGTCCATTTCTGCACAGTCCAATATCATCTTAATTATCTCTTAATCGAGTGGTACTTCTTCATTTTTTCAATGCTGCATAAATACAATCCTTGCTGTTGTTATTTATTTATTTTAATTGCACCTTATCTTCTCATCACTCCTTATCACCCATCCCCTCCCACTTGTGACTGTATGACTGTAACTTTGTTGCTTGTATCCTTACGATTTATATTGACTGTTTCCTAGTATGATGGCTTATTTGTACCCTATGACTATTATTAAGTGATTATTATTAAGTGATTAAGTTATTACCTGATGATTCTTGACTCTTGACCAATGTATATTTTCCTTTATGTACACTGAGAGCATTTGCACCAAGACAAGTTCCTTGTGTGTCCAAACACACTGGCCAATAAAGAATTCTTTTCTATTCTATTCTATTCTACTCTAATTCTATTTTTATTCTATTCTATTCTATTCCTATTCTATTCTATTCCTATTCTATTCTATTCTATTCTATTCTATTCTATTCCTATTCTATTCTATTCTATTCCTATTCTATTCTATTTCTATTTCTATTTCTATTCTGTTCTGTTCTGTTCTGTTCTGTTCTATTCTATTCTATTCTATTCTATTCTATTTAATTTGGGGATTCTACAGATATCTCCAGGTCTATAATGGATGGATTGGTGTCTGTAGAGATTTTCTTGCCATCCTGACCACATTGATCTGTTGTAACTGCTGTGCAGATTCATGCTGGACATTTATCTTTGACTATCATTTCTTGATAATGTGTATTTAATGTACCGTTGAATGTGCACATTTATACCAAAGGCTGGAGCATAAGCCATCCATCAAGTCATCCAGATTCCAATCTAGTAAAGCTCATGAATCTCTCTTTACATTTTCCAACTCCTTGATTTCAATAGGGGTTACACGTAGTGCTCCAGAGTACCATTAACCACTCCACACACAGTGCAATTTTGACCCTTAATAGGCTTCTCAAACCACGTTAGTTAGAGTAACCTTTCTGCCTCACCCTTCTGAGTGAGAAAAATAGGTTTTTGCCCCCTTCTTCTTTTTCCTTTCAGTCCTCACAGCAAGAGCCTTTAGCATAACGCATTTTAAAATTTGCATGTAAATTTTCCCTTCAGCTAGAAAAACAACTATAATCAGTGTATCAGGCCTGCAATCTAAGTGTAATTACATATTGGGGAACCTCCTTTCAATGAATCAAACAGCAGCTTCTAGTTTTGTGGCTGGTCTCATAGGTGAAGGTGCCACAGGGATACATTAAAAAAGGGTAAAGTCATGGCTGTTGTTGTTATGCATAAGAGAGATTCAACATCAGTAGAAAAGTGTGTGTAGAAACTGTCCAGGTATGTGTTGTGTGTGTGTGTGTGTGTGTGTGTGTGAGAGAGAGAGAGAGAGAGAGAGAGAGAGAGAGAGAGAGAGAGAGAGGGAAAGAGAAGGGAAAGAGAAGGGAGGAGGGAGGAGAGAGCGGAGGAGAGGAGAGAGAAGGGATGAGGGGAGAGATTTCTCTGAAGGACAAGCTGGAGGGAGAAGATGGGAAAGGGAGAGGGGGAGAGATGAGAGAAGGGAAGGAGGAAGGAGAGAGGAGAGAGGGGCAGGATGGAGGGAGGGAGAAGAGGGGAGAGAGGAGAGAAGGGAGGGAAGGGAGGGGAGGGGAGAGAGGAGAGAGGGAAGGAGGGAGGAGAGGGGAGAGAACAGAGAAGGGAGGGAGGGGAGAGCAAATGAGAGAGAGGAGAGAAGGGAAGAAAGGAGGAGAAGGAGAGGGGAGAGATTTCTCTGAAGGACAAGCTGGATTTCTTTCATCAGCTACTGCCAAATGAAAAACAACTATTAAGAGTTTGAGGAACCAATTCAACACCTTCAAACTTCTGAAGAGCTGTAGGAGGCCATGACAGTGATGTGAAGGGATCTGGTGGAAACCCAGGGTTTTAGTTTTGATTGTGTTTAGGGGAAAAGCTATTAAGCGGGGATGGGAATAGCAGGCAACCAATATCATTCCCATCCTTAAAATCATCCCAAAAAACCCAACTAATAACAAAAGAGATAATGAAGTAGAGGAAGAAAAAAAATAGGAATCTGCTTGGGAAATGAGCCAGATATTGAAACAATACTCCTTTAGTGACAGGATGCCATAGGAATCTGCTTGGGAAATGAGCCAGATATTGAAACAATACTCCTTTAGTGACAGGATGTTGTCCATCGATGCCAATATTTATCAATCTTTGCATCAATCTTTGCAATATTAAGATGCGTAGACTTCAACTCCCACAATTCCTGGAATTCTTTCACCAGCATTCTAGGAGTTGAAGTCCACACATATTAAGTTTACCAAGGTGAAGAAACCCCGATCTAAGGTCAGGCAAATCCCTGAGTGGACATGAGCGTCTCCTTCCAAACCTTCCTTCTGGAATGATCTTCTGCCTATCGTCACATTTCAGTCTTGTTGCAGAGATAACAAACAAGTAAGTCATCCTTCTTTGAGAAAGGAATCCTTTTTGTGAAGATCATATTAAGACGATGTTAATTAATAATCATTCTTTGAGGAAAGACTCTTGTTGGAGAGACAATGGACAACAAACAAATAATTCTTTTTTTTTTTTTTTGAGGGAGATAGGATTACAAATGAAAGCAGTTTGTTTTTAAAAACAAACAAACTGCCAGATGGATTTCCTTTTAAGAGGAATCAGGATTCCTGCCATCTCTTCCAGATGCTACATTTTGACATGCACTCTTGCCAGATCTGGGCGCCAAAACCCAGCGTTTCTGATCTGGCCCACGGCGACTGAAGACCAAAAGGAGGGAGGGGAAAAGAGGGAAGGAACCCCAGCCTTGATATGACTGGTTTGGAAACACAACTCTCGGTGGGACTTCCATTTTTCCTGCCAGTTCTGGGGTCAGTCCCTGTTATCAATAGGGGGCAAGCTAATGGGCTTTAATTATAAAAGCAGCAGTAAAGCAATTAAGCAAACTAGCAGTTAGGATGATTCTCGGTTGGGGCAGCCTGTTTTTCACATGTGCTCATTCAGAGATAACAGATATCCTTCCCATTGTAAACAAGATTAATCTTCTTAAGCCCTGAGTAGATCATGGTTCAGAGAAATGTCTCTTTCCCCTCATCCGCCTTTCAACAATATCAGAATGGGGAGGACTGGGCTAACCAGCTCCGCATTCAGCAGCAGAATTGTTCACTGGGAAGAGACCCTTCTGGGAAAGCAGTTAGTCGCCAGATTTCGACCTTTGGTATCTTCAAACAGAGCGGATAGACCTGCACCTGAAATTTAAGAAAGCCATCAGATGCCAATATATAACAGCATCAATCCATAATGAACTTCCAAGCTAAATTGACATAGTCTAGTTATAGACTGGAAGAGAGAGGGAGGGAGGGAAGGAGGGGGAGGGAGAGGATAGATGATAAATAGATGATGGATGGACAGATAGAGATAAAGAGTTAGATAAAGAGATATTAGATATAGAGACAAAGACTGATAGATGATAGAGATAGATAGATAGATAGATAGATAGATAGATAGATAGATAGATAGATAGATAGATAGATAGATAGATAGATAGATAGATAGATAGATAGATAGATAGATAGACAGACAGATAGACAGACAGAGGCAGAGACAGACACAGAGAGAGCCAGAGAGAAAGAAAAAGACAGAGAGACAGAGAGACAACATTGAAAAGAACATTAATGCTTGTGCTTTTTCACTTCAAAGTGCAAGACAAACAAAACTGTTAGATGTAGATTCCTAACCACAAAAGCTGTTTATAGAGTTACTGATTGCTCAGGAGAGTGGCGAGATGCAGTCAAGAAGAAGCTGAAGTGCTATCAATATTGCTTTAAGCAGGATTCCTGCACTGGATGGCAGATTGGTCTGAATGGCTCTCTCAAATTCCATGGTTCACTGAGATCAAGAGAAGTTGATAGACTGGCCTTTGGGCTGTTTCTGGAACAGGGGAGAAAAATGATAGGATATTAATGGCACTGGCTCTCTGCACCAATTACTAGCTTTCAGGAGGGCACAGCATCTAGTTGTCCACTATGAGAAATATATGAATTTGATCTTGTCTGGGTTTATTATCCTTGTGTTCTCTGTAGAGTGTCTCTGCTCATTCCTTCTATAACTGTTTCTATGTTCCAAAAAGACTCCCAGAAAAATAAGTCAGAGGAAGTGTTTCTAGAATCAGATGCAGAGGTGGGATTCAAAAAAAAATTACTACCAGTTCTGTGGGCGTGGCTTGGTTGCATGGCTTGGTGGGTATGGCAGGGGAAGGATACTGTAAAATTCCCATTCCCTCCCCACCCCACCAACCTGCTTTCCAGCTCCGTTCTCCTGGGCAGGGCAACAAAAGAAGACCCAGCCGATCAGCTGGGACTCAATGGGAGGCAGAGAATAGATGGGGGCGGGGCCAGTCAGAGGTGGGATTTGCCGGTTCTCCAAACTACTCAAAATTTCTACTACCAGTTCTCCAGAACTGGTCAGAACCTGCTGAATACCACCTCTGATTCAATGTAGTTTCCCTCCCCACCCTGCACCCGCAGGGACTACATCAGATCCAAACGTTCATAAGAAACAACCAATCTAGTTGAGGGACCATGTAGAAACCAGGAGACCATGAATTTTCGTCCCATTCATCCAGCTGGATAACCCTGGGCAAACCACCAGGAAGAAGAGAAGGGCAAACCACTCCCAAAATCTTACAAGAAAACTGCAACTTGTCCATGCACTTGCCAAGAATCAACCCTGATTTGAAGACACCAAAAAAGAAGGAATCAACCTGTTCACCAAAGCACCTGAAGGTAGGACAAGAATCAACAGAGGCAAACTAATCAAGGAGAGAAGCAACCTAGACATAAGGAGAATTTTCCTGATGGTCTCAAAAGTGCTTTTTCAAGAGACAACTGAACTTCCTTGTTTTTCTTTGAAATGAAGTTTGCTTTTCCTCGAGGAAACTTCTGCTCTGAGCTGAAGAAGCTACTTGGATGAGAAGCGAAACGCCTTCAAAGAAAAACAAAGGAAGTCCAACTGCCTCTTTGAAAAAGCACTTTGGGGGCAACCATGACCTGGATGATTGAGAATCTCCATAGAGAAATTTCCTGACAGTTAGAACAATTAATCAGGGAAACTACTTGCCTCTAGAAGTTGTGGGGGCTCCATCACTGATGGATTTTAAGAAGAGGCTGGACAGTTATTTGTCTGAAAAGGTATAGGGTTTCCTGCCTGAGTAGGAGATTGGACTAGAACAGGAGTCACCAACTTTTTGGACCTCAGGGACCACCAAACTCATAATTTTAAATCCCGCAGACCAGAAACCCTGGAAAAATCCCCAAAAAAAAGTCTGCAGGAAAATTCCCCACCCCGTTTTCCTACCACTCATTCATTCTTTATTTGGGATCTGAGGATACCGTCTCCAGCTCCATTCTCGGAGGAGGAGGGGGAGAGAGAGACTTTTGGCTTCATGCAAGGAAAGCAGCAGAAGCAGCAGAAGTCTTTCTTTCTCTCCCCCAAACTATGCCAGAAATGAGTCTTTGTGAGACTTGTTGCGCCGGCACAGCCCCTTGGAGCAGGATGCCTTGCAGGGACCCAAAGACTCATTTCTGGCAGAGTTTGGGGAGAGAAAGAAAGACTTTTGCTGCTTTCCTTGCATGCAGCCAAAAGCAGAAGAAGAAAGAAGTGGAAAGAAGCAGCCCGGTGGCCAAGTGAGGCACGTGGGGCTAGTGGGCCAAGTTCCCCCTTCCGCCCTTTCCCTCCTCCCCTCACTTCCTCATGTTGGTCACAATGCAAGCAATGTAAGCCTTCTGTTCCTGCGGGCCATGTGGGCGGTGTAGCTTTGTGTTCCCGCACAGCCTGGATTAATTGCTTTGGGAGTGACATTTCTCTGCAGACCACCAACATTTTCTCGTGGACCACCAGTGGTCCCCTGCCCACTGGTTGGCGACCACTGAACTAGAAGACTTCCAAGGTCTCTTCCAACTCTGTGGTTATTATTATTAATCAAACCCTATGCCGCCTTCATTTCTTTGGTGATGTTCTCCTAAATCAAAACTAAGCAGATGTTGTTCTTACAGATCAATACAATACAGCACTGACTATAAAAAGTCAAATTTCTCACCAAGTTTTGATTCACTAAGTTGAAGCTGATTTACGGTGCACTATCTGCAACATTTTAAAAATGCCACTCTGGGCTAATTGCAGGTCTCAGCTGATCCCCAAATGATTAATAAAGTTCCCGAGTAATTTTCTTTCTCTCTCTCTCTTCCACTGCCAGATGGAGTGCAGCAAATTAATCTGCATCGCATCATGCAGATTTGCACATTAATACACAAAGCTTGCAGGTGAAGAAAAACTAGGGAACAATTCACTCTTGACCCATCTTCCCCTTGACCCTTGAAGAGTACAAGCAAGATTAACTAATTAACTGTGGTTGACTTATAATGTTTCAGATTATATCACACTACCCTATGTGGCACTTTTCGTATGGATATAAGCAAATGAAGGCATTTATTAGAATTACAAATTAATAAACTGCTAATATTGTAATGCCTCTGCACCAGGGATGGTGTGGACCGCACATGGAATGAGTATTCAGTTCTGGTTATTGGATCCTCCAAAATTAGATGAAAAAAATTGCAGAGCTGGAAAAATGCACAAACGGAAAACCAAACCGGAGCAGGAAAAACTCCCTATGGATGGAATTTACAAAGCTTGGGATGTTTTCATTTAGAAAAGAAATGAAAGGAGACCTCCTCCACTTACAGCCACAATTAAGCTCAAAATTTCTGTTGCTAAGCAAGAAAGCTGCCTGGGAAAGGCAAGGAAAATCATCAAAACTATAAAAAAGTGGTGAAAGTTAGAATATTTTGAACATGTGATGCAACACTTGGAAAAATACGGCATCCTTCACTTAATTCTCCAGGAAAAGATTGAAGGCAAATGAGGTCCAAGCAGAAGATGAACATCATGGCTTCAAAATCTAGGAGACAAATTTGGACAAAACTCAACAGCACTTTTTTGTGTGGCTGTTGATAAAAATAGCATCATCAACATAATCCCCAATGTCCAATGACGGATATGGAAGAAGGAGGAGGAAGGAAGAAGAGGAAGAAGAGGAAGGAAGAGGAGGAGAAGGAAGAAGGAAGAAGGAAGAAGAGGAGGAGGGGAGGAAGAAGAAGAAGGAGGAAGGAGAAGGAGAAAAGGAAGGAAGGAGGAGGAGGGAGGAGGAGGGGAGAGGAGGAGGAGGAGAGAGGAGGAGGAGGAGGAGGAGGAAGAAGAAGAAGAAGAAGAAGAAGAAGAAGAAGAAGAAGAAGAAGAAGAAGAAGAAGAAGAAGAAGAAGAAGAAGAAGAAGAAGAAGAAGAAGAAGAAGAAGAAGAAGAAGAAGAAGAAGGAATACAGGTAATCCTCAACTTACAACCACAATTGAGCCCAAAGTTTCTGTTGCTAAGTGAGAAATTTGTTAGGTGAGTTTTGCCCCATTTGATTACCTTTCTTGCCACAGCTCTTAAGCGAAGCACTGCAGTCGCTAAGTTAGTTGTTAGCACAGTTGTTAAGTGAATCTGGCTTTCCTATTGACTTGGCTTATCGGAAGGTCAAGATCGCCTGATTAGTGGACAGGACGACTGTCATAAATACATGCCAGTTGCCAAGCCTCCCAATTTTGATCATGTGACCATGGGGATGCTGCAATGATTGTGTGAAAAACGGTCACAATGTCACTTTTTTCAGGGAGGGAATGGTCACTACAGAAATACTTTCTCGCCACAGTTGTTTAGTGAACCTGGCTTCCCCCTTGACTTTGCTTGTCCAAAGGTTGCAAAAGGTGATTCCCACGACCTTGGGACACAGCAACGGTCATAAGTATGATTCAGTTGCCGAGCATCTGGATTTTGATCACCTGATCATGGAGATGCTACAAAGGTCGTAAATGTGAAAAAACGATCATAAACCACTTTTTTCAGTGTCATAATTTTGAATGGTCACTCAATGAATGGTTGTAAGTTGAGGAGTACTGGTACTGTTGATGAAGAGACCGGGCCAAAAATTGATGCTTAATGCAAAGCAAGAAGGAAAAACAGATTTGGGGATTCAACGAAGTTGAACAGTATAAGATTCAAGAGGGATCAAAAGAAGAATTTCTTCATTTCAAAGCCCGGTGTCAACATTTTGTATACACATTTTATAGTTGACAACAGAAAGAAGGAGGGGAAGTTTCAAAAAGCAGGTGGCAGTGTGGAATCAAAAGTACATTCCATTCATATTTTCTTCAAAGACTGATTAGATGACTGAAGCTTCTGCCGGCACAAAAATCTAATTGGAGAGCATGATTGACTTTTGGCTATGGACATTTTTTGTTGGATGATACACCCAGAGGGGGGGGGAAGCAGGATCAAGGGTGACAGTGAATTACATATCTCAGAGTTGGCTATGCCCAGGTAAATGCCGGACTAGAATGATACCTTCAAATAAATCTTTTTTAGTTTTGGTAGTGTGGCTCGAGGCTCATGATTTAATTAGAGTAACTGCTGGAATCCTGACACCCAGAACGTACATTTACGGGATGTGCAAACTCGAGATACCACGTCCATCTCTTTTGATGTCTTTCAGAGGAGATTAGATACATTTACATAGTCTGTCTACTAGACATGATTTTGGGAAAAAAAATAGGAAAAAATGTTCTACAGGTGGCACTTACCCCCAGCTAGATTAGCAGAAATGTTTCCAAATAGAACACCAGAATGTTGGAAATGTAAACAAAAGCAAGGAACATATTATCATATGTGGTGGACATGCCCAGTAGCAAAAAATATTGGATAAGGATAAGAAAATGGATAGAGGAAATAACTAAGCAACAAATAAAGTTAAAACTGGATATATTATTACTAGGTGTAATAACAGGAAAATATGACAAAAAAAACACAATATCTAATGCTACATTTAATAACAGCGGCTAGAATCGTTTATGTGAAAACTGGAAAAATGGTATTATGCTGGCAGAAGAACGCCTGATAAAGAAAGTATTAGAGTATTAGAAAGTGCAGAGATGGACAAGGTAACAATAGAAATAAAAGACAGAGAAGAAATGAATATTATTTGATTTGGAAAACTATTTATGGAATGTGCTTTCGATTTCTAAGCTGCTGCACTGCTCCCCCCCTCTCTTTCTGTTGGCAACTCTAAAAAGACCCTAGAAATATTTTATGAGTTGACAATATATTTATATTTAGATTATTTTTTTAAAAAATGTATGCTCTAAATTATATACATTCTGGAAAAGAAATCTATTGAGCAGCTACTACCGTAGTTATATTCCCTTTAGCCCCATAAATAATTTGTTGGAAAGTATTTGCTGTCTAGAACATCGCATTAGTTAAGTGTGCAATATATTAAGAAAAGCAAGCTTTTCAAATGGTGACTACTAATAAAAAGTAAGAAAGTAGGGAAAAGCCACACAAGTTTTAATAAATAATGTCTGTTTTTTTCTTTCCTTTGGAAATTTTTGTTTGAAAGTCAATACTAGTATTGAATATCTCATTGAGCTAAGTTTGTTCCTATGGATTTCGTAAAAGTTACATGCGGGTAGAAAATGTGCAAGGTTTACGGCTTTAATCCAAAATCAAGTTTTCTAGGGAAAAGTTCCATTGAATTTGAACAAAATCCTTTCTGGGATAGACATGCATAAAAATGTTTAATTAAAGTTTTAATTACTGCTATTTCATTTCAAGTATGTACAGATATTTCAGCACATTGGAGTATGAACACCTTTTTAATTTGGAATTTTGTATTCCAAAACTTGACTCCAATTTGCATGCAATTTTTTTAAAATAAGATTGTAAAAAGTTTTAAATAAGATTTGGATTTTCATCTTTACTTGTGACTCATCAAGCATACCCATCAGCTATAGAAATTTCTATGCAGTTCAAACCTTCTCCAAGGAATTGAACTTATGGACCATTGTCCTTTAGATGACTATGTTGACCCGGAGTGTAACACAAACATAACAAAATCCAAAACATAAATAAATGTCCTTTAATGCCTCCAACTTGGCCCCACTGTTCAATAATTCTCAGTTGGAGATAAAACATACTCAAAAATAGTCTTCAAAAGAAAGCAATATAGTCCGAACTTAATGAGCAGATAGAGGTGAAATAAAAAACCAAACAAACTACAATGATGAAATTTCCACAATGGACCAGGATAAGTAATTACCAAATTCAAAGAGACAACAAGGCACAGTCTGTTGGAAGGACACCAACCAAGATAACTTCAGCCCCCCCAAAACACACTTTGCTTCTGGCCACACTGTGTTGTAATCATCTCTCTTATATTCTAGTCTCCCCAGCTGCAACCAATGAGGAGGATCATGACCGCTTCCTCTCTCTTAAGCCAAGTTGTTTCCTTCTCCGTTCCTCCCTTCATGTCCTAGGATGCAGAGGGGATAGGCCTGGTTCTTCCTGTGATTGCCCAGCCGGCCTCTGCCCTTCCCCAGCCTCCTCCACAACCTCCAGAGCCACACCTCCACTCCCTGTCAGCTGTTCCTCCTCTCCTTCAGAGTCCGACTCTACTAAGGGCATGACAATAACTTTAAACTCCCTTTTTACTGTAATCTGTAAACTGTAAAGGGATCCTGTAATCTCTTAATTCAGGGTTAGGGTCAGGGCGACTGAATGGAGCTGAGAGTTTACTGGCCAGATGCCCTTCCTGACACCATACAGGGTTCACAGCAAGAGAAATATCTGCTGTTACCTAGGATTGAATTCTCAACCTTCCAATTGGGAGGTGAGCATCTTCACCACTAGGCCACCACTCTGCCCTTTAGATGACTTGATATGTTACATTAGATTGACTTGCTTTCCAGACATCAGTCTTAGCATTGTTGCAGGAAATCTGTATAGGAATACAGGTAGTTCTTCTGTAGCAACCATAAATGAGATTGGCCACTTGGTCATTAAGCAAAGCAATCATTAAGCGAAACCATGACTATGCTTACAATCTTCACTTAACCACCATGCTATAATCTAACAAGTGTGGTGATTCACATAACAACAGCGGCAAGAAAGATCATAAAATGGGGCAACACTCACTTGACAATTGTCTCGCTTAGACATAGAAAGTCAGGGCTCAGTTGCTGTTGTAAGTCAAGGACCACCTGTATTGTCTGTATTATACTCAAGTTTCATATAACTACCACTCATTTGGCTATATAGAGCCTCGGTGGTGCAGTGGTTAGAGTGCAGTACTGCAAGCTATTTCTACTGCAATTTAACAGATCGAATCCCACCAGCTCAAGGTTTACTCAGCCTTCCATCCTTCCGAGGTGGGTAAAATGAGGATCCAGATTGTTGGGGGCAATATGCTGACTCTGTAAACTGCTTTGAGGGGGCTGGAAAGCACTATAAAGCGGTATATAAGTCTAAGTGCTACTGCTATATGTGGGGGGATAAATGTTTCTATTTCTATGAATAATGGAACTATGATAGAAGACACCCCAAAAATGATCTGAAAATGAGGAAGTGTCAGCCTCCAAGAATCCTTCTTCTGCTTATCTTTCCGGCTGCCATAGAAACCGGGGGAAGGGAAGAATAATTGAACTTCATGGGGGGGAAGAGTGTTGGAGGTTTGAATTGATGACATGTAAAGTTTGGGGTGTTTCTTGACTATGCTTACTTACTTACTGCGCAGATGTAGCTCCTCTCTGCCTAAACCAAGGTCAACTGTCTTGGCATACCAGGAGTCTGAAACACCACCTGAAGATGCCCCACATGCATTATACACATCTCAGATTGGATAGCCAGTTTGAACTATTGGGGGTGGGAACATGGGATAACTTTCTATGTGTGATTTTCGCTCCTGTTGCTTCAGATCTTGTATTCTTCTGATGCTGCCATGTCAATTTTCAGTCCTTTCAAGTCCTTTTCTCTAAAACAATGAAGTCTAAGGTTTTCTTTCTTGGATTTTGAATGGAGCCTCACCTGACAGGAAGCCCGTAAAACCGACTATTCAGATTCAAATATCTCTTCTAGAGAAACTGAAAGGGAAGGAAATCTATGTTTAATTTAGACCCTTATTCAGTATTCCAAGGAGTTATCCCCCTGAATTTTGCTCATGCATTTTGCAGAAATATAACTTTGATGTTATTTACTCCTTAAATAAGTTCCTTTCTTAGACGTGCTTCTGGAAAGCTTGAGAAGCCTATTTCAACCACATGTAGTAAAGAGAAGTGAGGGTTCAAAACGCAATGCATGATATTCTAAAAAAATCAAGGCTTCCACCAGGAGTTTCCCATGGATGATTAAGCAAGCACTGTGAAAGGATTTGTGCTGTAATCCCTCATTTGTGTTATGATCCCAGACTGGTAAGCAACAACCATGTAACATGTGCATAGAGGATTGCTTTCATTCTAAGGGAAATACCAAACAGACTTTCAAATACTTACCCAAAATTGTGAAGTCATTGCATTTAGTACAGGTAATCCTCAATTTACAACAGGTTGTTTAGGGACCATTCAAAGTTACAACGGCACTGGAAAAAGTGACTTATGACCATTTTTTCACAATTACAACCGTTGCGACATCCCTATGGCCTTATGATCAAAATTCAGGTGCTTGGCAACAGGCTCGTTTTTATGACCGTCCAAGTTTCTTGGGGCCATGTGATCCCCTTTTGTGACCTTCTGTCAATCAAAGTCAATGGGGAAGTCAGATTCATTGACCAACTGTGTTACTAAATGAATAATTGCAGCAATTCACTTAACAACTGGTCGTAAAATGAGGTAAAATTCACTTAACAAATGTTTCTCTTAGCAACAGACATTTTGGGCTCAATTGTAGTCATAAGTCAAAGACTACCTGTAGAGCAGTGTTTCTCAACCTTAGCCACTTGAAGATGGGTGGAGTTCAATTCCCAAAATTCCCCAGCCAAACTTGCTGGCTGGAGAATTCTGAGAGTTGAAGTCTGCCCATCTTCAAATGGCCAAGGTTGAGAAACGCTGCTGTAGAGGATATCCTACTTATCTGGGACCACTGAAGGAAAAGGAGAGAAAAAAGGGCCAAAGGAATAGCACCCAATGAAATAAATGACTGCACGTAATAGGAAAAAGCCACACAATATCTCACTTATGTTCTGCATTTATTCCTCCTTTAACCAAATCTTCAAGAAGAAGCTTTAGTGGACCTGATTCATCTTCAAAACTTCAAGTGGATGAACACAAAATTAAGATTCAAAGAGCTCTCAATAGATTTCTCTTCAAGAGAAGTAACAGCAACCTTTTAAAATGATAATTACGTGTTAATATATATATATATTTTTAAATTGAAAACTCTCCACTTAGTAGACCAGTCAACCGCAGGCAATGTTTAATGTTCTATTTGTGTCCAGCCACTAAAATTAAATTCAAACCACTCAAAATTCTTTCCTGTACTGTGTCTAAAGCATGTTGTAAGATGTATTTAATTCCCCTAAATTTTAATACCTGTTTTTTTTCCTCTAATAGTGAGCAAAAAACATTGCAGTTCAATTTTAGATCTATTGAGTCCACACAAATTATTTTGTTCTCAGTGATACTTATTCCTGAATAATAGAGTATAAACCTAAAAGATTCTACATCTTGGGTACATTAATCAAACTTTCTCAACAAGATGCCTGGCAGATTATTGAATTATTATCCCCAAATAACACAGGAAATGACTCTTCCAACTGGGATGGAGTCCAGAATATCTACAAGATGCTGATTTGGGACAGATCTAAATGTTGCATCTAATCACAACAACAACAAAAAGCAGATGAATTGGAAAGGCCATGGATCTGAGGTTAAAGGGAAAAATATGGTTTGATAAAAATAACTACAGATTATTGCGTATTTATCTTGACTTTTTGACCCAGATAAATCATTCAGTGGGAACTGTCCAAAGCAGAAGTGCTGAAAAGTCTACAAAGTAGTTCTTTATGCATTAAAAAGATGCTGCATCATAATTTTAAAATCTAGTATATAGTGATTGGATTTTTTTTAATGTCATCATCCCATTGAACTTTAACACGTTCTCTTTACTTACTCTGCACTCAAAAATGAAAATCATTACATCTTCTAATCCCTAATTATACAAACTAATGATTAACAGTAGCCACAAAGAGAGGCCTTTGGGTGCAATAAAATAATGGTAAAGTTAATGATAGTCTAAAATGAGATAGAGATAGAAATGATAGAGATGAAGATGATAGAGATGGAGATGATAGAGATACAGAGATAGAGATGACAGAAATAGAGATGGAGATGATAGAGATAGAGAGATAGGGATAGGGATGGAGATGGAGTTAGAGATGACAGAAATAGAGATGGAGATGATAGAGAGATAGGGATAGGGATAGGGATAGAGATGGAGATGGAGATAGAGATGATAGAAATGATAGAAATGATAGAAATGATAGAAATGATAGAGATAGAGATAGAGATAGAGATAGAGATAGAGATAGAGATAGAGATAGAGATAGAGATAGATAGCACAGATATATATGGCACAGTGACTCATTGGTTAAGACAGTGGGCTTGTCACCTGAAGAGCTGGTATCTCAGGTTTGAGAGTTGAGCACCTTGCTATGGGGTGAACTCCCGTCCTTGCCCCAGCTCCTGCCATATAGAGTATATATTTCATCAATTTGGAATAAAGTTCTGTTCAAACAGAAAACATCACAGGTAACTTTAGCAATGACAGAATTATCAGCTCTTACCAAGCTGGGAGCCAGTGATAGCTTTCCATTTGATGCAGCAAAGAGATTTTATAAAATAAATATGAACAGGCTTTAATACAAAATGGGGTTTTCATTGTGGAAATATACAGATACACATTCTTATCACTGCTGAGTCTACAGGTGGCAAAATGATTAACTGAAACTATCTGAAAGTTCTCTCTATTTTTGAACTCTTTATCTGTTGAGTAGAGAACCCTCAAACAAATAATTTTATTTGAATGCTAGTTCATCACTACAATGTGTTGAAGTGAATCTGATACTGGACTAAAACTGAAGTGACTCCAGTTCAGCCCTGGATATTGGGTGTCTCTGACCCAGTCATTCGCTTGAAGTTCAAACTATTTCTCAGGATATATATATACACAATACAGAAGCCTGATGATGGCAGATGAGATTCTGCCAAAATGTTGCTACAACTTTAAAAGCACAACTACAATAACGTGGGAAAATACCCGAACAAAGCTGAATACCATACATACATACATACATACATACATACATACATACATACATACATGAATGAAAGGAGGAGAAAATTGGTGTGAGTCAATCTCAGCAATTTTAAGATTTTTATTTTTATTTTATTTATTTTGTCAAGCATGCGTTTGATAATATATATAAGCATAAACATGATTATTAATACATGAAATAGATACGAATAAAAGGGGACATTAGAACAGTAGGCACGTTGGTGCACTTATGCATGCTCTGTACAGACCTCTTAGGAATCGGGCGAGGTCAACAGTATGACAGTCTGAGGTTAAAGTGTTTGGGGTTAGTGGAAGAAATCACAGATTTGAAGATGGTGAACTTCAATTCCCAGAATTCCATATCCAGCATACTGGTTTGGGAATTCTGAGAGTTGAAGTCCACACATCTTAAGATTGAGAAACACTGGTGTAAGACACCAGTCCACCATGAATTCCCGGAAATAAATCTAAAGAATAAATCATACAACTCAACTTAAGGCATCGGTCCTTCTAACTGGCTCATTGTACCGACATATTTAAAAAAAACCTCAATTCACTTTTATCCATAAACAACTGGCAGGAGCAAGCTTTGAGGAATTTCAGAGTTAAAAACTGACTGTCACCATTTTAAATCCAGACTAATAAATACATTTTCTATCCCAGCAAGGCTCTCATTTGTCACCCTGTGAGATATATCACGTAAAAAGAGAATGGGGGAAAAAATAAATTGCGGTTGGTCTGTGTCAGCAGTCAAGTTTTCTTTTGCCACAAAGCAGGCATTCAGCACAATCTCTCGCCCAGTAACTATTGGTAATGTTTGTGTAAAATTACCTTGCAATTTAGCTTTCCAGCTTCTGCTACTTGAGGCAAGAAATCCAATGTGAAAGCACCTGCAAAAAAATCTACCAATCAGCAAATGGTGGCAATAGAAAACAATACAACACATGAATGGTTCACATTTTGAAAATACAGCTCACATTTAGCAAGGAAAAAACACAGTAAGTGTGTGTGCAGACCAACATTTTCCCAAAAGAAAAAAGGCAGTTTGAGACTTTAGCTATGGAACACTGCACCCGTGCTGTGAAAAACAGAGGCTTTGCATACAGCCTAAGGAAGAATTTCACACCTCTGTTACCATTCTAAGCATATATAAATAATGTCATTTTGAGGCAGACCACAGAAAGGAAAACTGACTTCTGTGTATGGCATTTAACATCTGAAAATGAACTCATAGTAGAGGGCACTCATATCATACACAAGGACTCAGATTTACAGATAGATTTGCAGATTTACAGATAATCAGAGTTGGAAGGGACCTTGTAGGTCATCTAGTTCAACACCCCACCCAAGCAGGAGACCCTACACCATTTCTGACAAATGGCAGTCCAATCTCTTCTTAAAAGTCTCAAGTGATGGCGCTCCCACAACTTCCGAGGGCAAGCTGTTCCATTGGTTGATTGTTCTCACTTTCAGAAAGTTTCTCCTTATTTCCAGGTTGAATCTCTTCAGTTTCCATCCATTATTCCTTGTCTGGCCTATAGGCACTTTAGAAAATAGCTTGACCCTCTCCTCTCTGTGGCAGCCCCTCAAATATTGGAAGACTGCTATCCTGTCTCCCCTGGTCCTTCTCTTCACTAGACTAGCCATGCCCAGTTCCTGTAACCGTTCATTGTATGTTTTAGCCTCCAATCCCCTAATCATCTTGGTTGCTCTTCTCTGCACTTTTTCTAGAGTCTCAACATCTTTTTTATAATGTGGTGACCAAAACTGGATGTAGTACTCTAGGTGTGGTCTTACTAAGGCTTTATAGAGTGATATTAGTACCTCACACAAACACATACATTCCTTCTGCAGACACACTGTAGCCAGGGGTGGCCTTCAAAAATTTCAGCAAAGGGTTCTCTGCCTGGTTGCTGGGTGGACGTGGACATAGTGGGCGTGGCCTAGTCAGCCTCCTACACAATGGCGAGGGGGTGTTTTTACCCTCCCCGAGCTCTGAAGGCTTTCCTCAAGCCTCTGGGAGCCTGAAAATGGCCTCCCCAGGCTCCGGATGCTCTCTGGAAGCCAGAAATGGGCCCATTTTTGGCCTTCCTGAAGTTCTGGGAGGCCTGTTTTCCACCCTCCCTGAGCCTCCGTGCATGTCCTGCACTTACCTGCATCCAAAACAGGTGGGGACTCCTGGGAAGGGTGGGGCCAGGTAGGTGGGGCCAGCCAGGAGTGGGATTTGGGGGTTCTCTGAATCCTAGCTAGGGGCTAAACCCCTTCGAACCCCCAGCAGCCTTTCCCTGACTGTAGCTCATAACATACCTGCAAACATTCCCAGTCTACCCTGATTCTCTCTGGAACCAGGTCTTGCTTGTAAATTATTATATATGGCTAAAGAAACTGACCACAAACCAAGGTCACCATGCTAAGGTTTCCCATCTGTGCAAAGAAAGATCCATAGATGCCTTTCCAGTCATAGAAACTCATAAACAATGGCCTTCAAATAATACTTTTGTCATGTTTCTGTGCCACCCTTTTGCAAAGAATCACAGGAGACTATGAATGGAGTGGCCTCGTGGATAGAACGCCAACAAGTTGCAATGTTCTCACCAAGTGCCAAGTGACCCAACAATGTGCTGGTTTCTGTATTCTAGTCTGGCTTGGCTGTAAGCTGATAGGGTGAAAAATGACGTGAATCTTTATTTCAATCCACCCAGAGTCACTTAAGTGAGGTAAGGCAATGTAGAAAGGAGAGAGGGGAGAGAGACAGAAAGAGAGAGAGAGATGAATAGATCATAGATCCATAGATTGAGGTATAGATAGATAGGAGAGAGAGAGAGAGAGAGAGAGAGAGAGAGAGAGAGAGAGAGAGAGAGAGAGAGAGAGAGAGAGAGAGAGAGAGAGAGATGGACAGACGGACAGTACCGAGCTGGAAAATTCACCTTCTTCTCCCCAGCCCCACCCTTTGCAGAGATGTAGATTCAAAGGGCAAATTGGTCACATGACCATGGACATGTCTTCAGACAGCATTGACTCAATGGTCTTGAAACAGAAATGAACACCATCCCTTATAGTCAGCAATGAGTAGTGGAACAAAATCCACAGGGCAATAGATGATTAGATAGCGGATAGATATGTAGGTAGGTAGGTAGGTAGGTAGATAGATAGATAGATAGATAGATAGATAGATAGATAGATAGATAGATAGATAGATAGATAGATAGATAGATAGATAGATAGATAGAGATAGATAGATAGATAGATAGATGAATAGATAGATAGATAGATAGATAGATAGATAGATAGATAGATAGATAGATAGATAGATAGATAGATAGATAGATAGATGATGATAGATAGATAGATAGATAGATAGATAGATGCATAGATGCATAGATAGATAGATAGATAGATAGATAGATAGATGATAGATAGATAGATAGATAGATAGATAGATAGATAGATAGATAGATAGATAGATAGATAGATAGATAGATAGATAGATGATAGATAGATAGATGATAGATAGATAGATAGATAGATAGATAGATAGATAGATAGATAGATAGATAGATAGATAGATAGAGTTAGATGACAGATAGATAGATAGATAGATAGATAGATAGATAGATAGATAGATAGATAGATAGATAGATAGATAGATAGATAGATAGATAGATAGATAGATTGATAGATAGATAGATAGATAGATAGATAGATAGATAGATAGATAGATAGATAGATAGATAGATAGATAGATAGATAGATAGATAGATGATAGATAGAGTAGATAGAGTAGATAGATAGATAGATGATAAATGGATGTATAGATAGATAGATAGATAGATAGATAGATAGATAGATAGATAGATAGATAGATAGATAGATAGATAGATATGCAGGGATAGATAGATAGATAGATAGATAGATGATAGATAGATAGATAGATAGATAGATAGATAGATAGATAGAGATAGATAGATAGATAGATGATAGATAGACATAGATAGATAGATAGATAGATAGATAGATAGATAGATAGATAGATAGATAGATAGATAGATAGATAGATAGATAGAGATAGATGATAGATAGATAGATAGATAGATAGATAGATAGATAGATAGATAGATAGATAGATAGAGATACAGATAGATAGATAGATAGATAGATAGATAGATAGATAGATAGATAGATAGATAGATAGATAGATAGATAGATAGATAGATAGATAGATAGATTAGATAGATAGATAGATAGATAGATAGATAGATAGATATAGATGACAGATAGATAGATAGATAGATAGATAGATAGATAGATAGATAGATAGATAGATAGATAGATAGATAGATAGATAGATAGATAGATAGATAGATAGATAGATAGATAGATTAGATAGATGATAGATAGATAGATATAGATAGACAAATGACAGATAGATAGATAGATAGATAGATAGATAGATAGATAGATAGATAGATAGATAGATAGATAGATATAGATAGATAGATAGATAGATAGATAGATAGATAGATAGATAGATAGATAGATAGATAGATAGATAGATAGATATAGAGATGATATAGACATATAGAGAGAAAAATAGATGAGAGGTGAAAGAGATAGATAGATGATAGATAGATGATAGATATAGACAGAATGTCTGTTTAGCGTTTTAGCCACAGAGGCTAAGTAACTTGACATGTTGTGAGGGGCTGCCTCTGGGGGGTTTTATTCTGCAGCATTAGGATCACAGCACCTTATCAAGCAGGCAGAGGGAAAGGAGATGGCAAAACAGTCTCCTCTTCCCTAGAACTGATTGAGGATGCAAGCCTATCTGACAGTCTGGCCATGTCCCATGCTAATTACCTACACAGATTCCACCTGTGCCTTTTACTGCTGTGAAACCCCATTCCAGGAGACGGATGAGTTGCACTTTGAAATATCTCTTTTATTTGGTGAACCACAATGCTCAATCAAACAACACTCCCCTCCCCATAACAATCTGCACAGCTTACAGGAAGCCAATCAAATAAGATTTATTTATACAATATAATGCAAATGGGCTAAGCAAATGGAGGAGACCCGTGGAAATCGAGTCTGGTAATCAGAAAGGTAAGAAAGAAATCTATAAACCACAGTTCTGAAAGATATTGCGAAGAGCGGACCGTAAATCAGAAAACAATGAAATGCACAAATTGGTGCCTCGCTCAGAAAGAGTCAAGACAGAAAACTAAAAGAACAGCTGATCTACGAATGCATAATTCAGTAAAAGAAATTGGAACAACTGAAATATATATATATATATATCCACTATATATATAAAAGTGGTGACTAATGACAGGGAAAAACATCTTAGGCATGAGTTGGTTATCCATCTGCGAATTCACTTCATATGCTTGCTATAAACCAGTTACAGGAACTGGGCATGGCTGATCTAGTGAAGAGAAGGACCAGGGGAGACAAGATAGCAGTCTTCCAATATTTGAGGGGCTACCACAGAGAGGAGAGGCTATTTTCTAAAGCACCCGAAGCAGACAAGGAATAATGGATGGAAACTGAACAAGGAGAGATTCAACCTGGAAATAAGGAGAAACTTTCTAACAGTGAGAACAATCAACCCATGGAACAGAAGTTGCCCTCAGAAGTTGTGGGAGCACCATCACTGGAGGCTTTCAAGAAGAGATTGGACTCCCATCTGTCAGAAATGGTGTAGGGTCTCCTGCTTGGGCAGGGAGATGGACTAGATGACTTTCAAGGTTCCTTCCAACTCTGATTATCTGTTATCTGTTAAACCCAGTTCAGGAATTGGAAAAGCGCATCTAATTAAGGTCCAAAGAATATAATGGATCACCCATGTTATGCCCCAGGATCCTGGATGGGAAGAGTTGATTGGTTATTGCTTTTTCACGATCTAATTTCCAAAATGATCAAAGCAAAGCATCTAGAAGAGCTGCAACATTCATTTTCTAATCACAACAGGAGGCCATAGGCTTGGGAAGATGATATTAATCAACTTCAAAGCTGAAGAAACTTTTTGGGATGAGAAGCAAAATGTCTTCAAGGAAAAACAAAGTCCAGTTGCCTTTTGAAAAGGCATCATTGGGACAACCATGACTTGGATGACTGAGAATCTCCAAAGACTATATTAACTGACTACTAATTATACCAGCCATCCTAGAAATGACTGTAACAAGATCTACATCTACACACACCTTGCTCTTTCTCCAAGACCTTCATTTCACTTCAACCATCACCAATGAACAGGTAAACCCCAAAGGTGCTACTTCTTACACTTCTGTTCAGTCTCAAGGGGGAGCTATCAGTGATTGTTTACAATTATTGCTTTTAATGATGCTTGCTGTTATACTCTTGCTTTATTTGATTGTTGTGTGCCATTCAGATAGAGGGGTGGATGGATGGATGGATGGATGGATGGATGGATGGATATGGACAGACAGACAGACAGACAGTACCAAGCTGGAAAATTCACCTTCGTCTCCCCTGTTATACTCTTGCTTTATTTGATTGTTGTGTGCCATTCAGATAGAGGGAGGGAGGGATGGATGGATGGATGGATATGGACAGACAGACAGACAGTACCATGCTGGAAAATTCACCTTTGTCTCCCCAGCCCCGCCCTATGCAGAGATGTAGATTCAAAGGACAAACTATGATTGACAGTACAGCTGGAAAATTCACCTTACGTCTCCCCTGTTATACTCTTGCTTTATGATTGTTGTGTGCCATTCAGATGGGGGATGGGGGAGGGATGGATGGATGGATGGATGGATGGATGGATGGATGGATGGATAGATGGATATGAATAGACAGACAGACAGTACCAAGCTGGAAAATTCACCTTAGTCTCCCTGTTATACTCTTGCTTTATTTGATTGTTGTGTGCCATTCAGATAGAGGGGAGGGAGGGATGGATGGATGGATGGATATGGACAGACAGACAGACAGTACCATGCTGGAAAATTCACCTTTGTCTCCCCAGCCCGCCCTATGCAGAGATGTAGATTCAAGGACAAACTATGATTGACAGTAGCACCTAGGCATAGCATCTCTAAAACTAAAGCTTGTCTTTTCTTTGACTCAGCTAAGTCTCCTTCGCAGCCGGAATACCAATCTCAGGAAAAGTCACATTAGTGTGTGGTTTCAGCTCACGTGCATCCAAATGATACTTTGCCCTTTGAATGTGGATTGCTGTACCACCCTAGCAAGGTATCATCTCAGAAACATGCAGCCTTTCGAAATTAAAGTCCCTTGCTCTCTTGTGGTGATTCTATGGTCACCACCCTCTAGTGACATGGCATTGGATAGCCTCACCTGACTCCCTGCTTCATCTCTTTGGAACCTACAGTTCTCCAAAGCTACATCAAGCATTAACAGTGTGTATTTAAAAGGCATCTGCCTGCAAACCTGGATCAGAATTGAGTTTCCAGAATTTCAATGAGGTCCAACCACATTGAAAAGAAAGAGACAGAGGGACAGAAAGAGAGAGACAGAGAGATAAAAAGAGAGAGAGAGAGAGAGAGACAGAAAACACAGAGAGAGACAGAGAGAGCAATGCACCAACCCAAGTATTAGAGAGAGAGAGAGAGAGACAGAGACAGAGACAGAGACAGAGACAGAGACACAGAGAGAGAGACACAGAGGAAGACAGAGAGAGGCAGAGAGAGAGAGCAATGCACCAACCCATCTATTTTAAAGAGAGAGAGAGAAAAGAGAGAGAGAGACAGAAAGAGAGAGACAGAGAGAGAGGGAGCAATGCACCAAGTCTATTTTAGAGAGAGACAGAGACAGAGACAGAGACAGAGACAGAGACAGACAGACAGAGGAAGACAGAGAGAGACAGAGAGAGAGAGCAATGCACCAATCTATTTTAAAGAGAGAGAGACAGAGACACAGAGAAGGAGAGAGACAGAGAGACACAGAGAGAGAGAGAGCAATGCACCAAGTCTATTTGAGAGAGAGAGAGAGAGGGAAGGAGGGAGGGAGAGAGAGAGAGGGAGGGAGGGAGGGAAGGAGGGAGAGGGAGAGTGTGCAATGCACCAACCCAAAGCTATTTTAAAAATGAACACAGAGTGTTTCCCTGAACCAATTGACTCATGGTTTTCTTCCACCCCATTATGTGTAATATCATTTCATCACCCAACCTTCTCTCACAGCTGCAGCAGGCTGGCAAGCACCAGTCACAACAAATAAAAAAGGTGGGAGGGGGATGTTAGGGAATCTCATCTGCATATTGGCTTGTGGCCTTGCTCACTAAAGTAACTTGCAAAGACAAATTGGGGTGTCAAAAAAGAGCTCATTAAAATTTTTATATCTGATTGTTTCAGTTCCCTTGCAAGTCCCCAAGTGCTCATCTCTTTTGCTGCCCAGGAATATTTGAATCCCCAAAGCTGAAGAATCTTCAAGGACAACTGACACACCAATTATCCGTCTTAAGGAGCTGTTGGCTTATTACTCTCAAATAAAGCATGCAGCCCTCAGTAATTCACATTTCCCTCAAACTATGGCTCTCCATCATCCCAGCCAAGCAGTTCTGTGGAATAAATGATGATTCAGAGGGCATTTAATTCCTTGCCATCATTGTCCCAAGGCAGTTGTAATGATTGCATCCATGGAAATGGGACTTAAGACCCTTTCGCCACATGATCTAGTGATCTGTCCTCTTTCCTACTCCCTCCTCTGTTGCATTAGAGTCAGTGAGCTATAGCTCACCAAAGCCTATACATTTTCATAAAATTTGTTAGTCAGAAAATACTACCAGATGTACTACTATTCCTTCTGGTTTTTCACACATCCCTTCAGTGACACTGCATCGTGGCACACAAAAGTAGTTGGTTGGTGGGTGAGTGAGTGGGTGGTGTGTTTGATCAGTTTGTTGCTTATTTATTTAATGTTTATGCCACCCATCTCCCCTATAAGGTGACTCCAGCAAGCTTACAAAAAGGCTACAAACCTCCATTGTGTTGGATTTGTAGTAGTAGTAGTAGTAGTAGTAGTAGTAGTAGTAGTAGTAGTAGTAGTAAAATGATGCAATTAAGGAATACCACTAAAAGATCCTTTTTGTCATTGGAGGGTGGATATTGGCAGAGGGAGGGAGGGAGAGAGGGAGGGAGGGAGGACAGAAAGAAGGAAAGAAAGAAGGAAAGAAAGAAGGAAAAAAGAAAGAAAGAAAGAAAGAAAGAAAGAAAGAAAGAAAGAAAGAAAGAAAGAAAGAAAGAAAGAAAGAAGGAAGGAAGGAAGGAAGGAAGGAAGGAAGGAAGGAAGGAAGGAAGGAAGGAAGGAAGGAAGAAAGAAAGAAAGAAAGAAAGAAAGAAAGAAAGAAAGAAAGAAAAGAAAGAAAGAAAGAAAGAAAGAAAGAGAGGAAAGAAAGAAAGAGAGGAAAGGAGGAAACGAAAGAGGCAGGAAGGAAGGTAGGGTATGAAATACAGTACTGTAAGACACCCCATTTTGTGAACCATCTCTGTTGGTTCAATTCATATCTGTTTTCAGAAACTGGAAGAAAAACTTAACACAACCCCCTCAACCTTGTTCATAAGATATAATAGATTATGCAAATTTACTTATAGGTCTGGGGTTGTATTAGACTAAAACTAACCTCCCATAAGTTAATTTTCTAGTTAGGCAACTGGATCTTCAAGTGCATATAACATTCTAACTACCTTTCCTTGACTAAATCAAGCATAGTTGATCATTTAGATATGGGAAGAAGAGCTTTAATAAAAGCAGGACTGTGGAATTTGAAGCCCAGCATCTCTGAAGGAAAGTCTACAATGTGTAGCATACAGAATGAGTCCAAGACCTCCAGGATCACTGTAGATTTTCAGCATCAGGACCATGGACAGAGCTGTTTCATGTTGCTCTTTCTTCCCATTCTACCAATAGCTTCACCGAAATAGATAGAGACTGCATCCAATTTTGGTCTCCACAACGTAAAAAAGATGTTGAGACTCTAGAAAGAGTACAGAGAAGAGCAACAAAGATAATTAGAAGACTGGTGGCCAAAACATATGAAGAATAGTTGCAGGAATCGGGTATGTCTAGTCTAGTGGAAAGAAAAACTAGGGGTGACATGATAGCAGTGTTCCAACATTTGGGGGGCTGCCACAAATTAGAGGGCGGTCAAGCTATTCTCCAAAGAACCTGAAGGCAGGACAAGAAGCAGTGGGTGGAAAGTAATCAAGGAGAGAAGCAACCTAGAACAAAGAACACATTTCCTGAAAGTGAGAACAATTAATCAGTGGAACAACTTGCCTCCAGAAGTTGTGAATGCTCCAATACTGGGTGTTTTTAAGAAAAGATTGGACATCCATTTGTCTGAAATAGAACACAGTTTCCTGCCTGAACAAGGGGTTAGACTAGAAGACCTCCAAGGTTACTTCCAACACTGTTATTCAGTTATATCCATTTAGAAAGATACTGCTGCTCTTTCCACTACGGGTGACTTAGAGTGGAAATGCCATGGTAACACCACATGCAATTTCGAACAGGACCATAACTATATTTGGAACATTTCCCTATATTTCTTCCTTTTCGTGAACATGTCTCTCCTAGAAACTGGACTTTTTCAGAACACAGATTGGAAACTGTTTTATTTATTGGAGCACATCAAGTCTATTTCCATCAGCACGGTCAGGGTAATCCACACACCCCCATCGGCCCCTTAGCTTCTGTGTTTATTATTAAATAGTTGAAGGTTATAATACCTTTGTCGAAAGTATCAAATATGGGCCTCTTTTGTTTTATGGTGTTTATGTGCCATCTTAAAAGAGAAACGGGGTGGCTTAGAAGATTCAAACAAAACCAGTTAAAATAACTGCAGTTCTGATTGAAAAAGGCAATCTGATGCAAATGACTATGATTTTATATTCAGCGGAGGTTATTTCTGCATGTAGCTTATCCAGTATCACTAAGCAGAATCTACAGCATTACATATTCTGCCCAGCATGGAGTAAGAAATGTGGTGCCTCTTTTCATAAAGCTTTCATTACTTAACATTAAACAAGGGTCTGCATGGATTTTGTTAAGGGTGGGTTTTCCCCTACCTTAAGGTCAATTTACTTCTTGGCTTTGACACTCTTGAGATACCATGCTGATGAAAATGTAATAACTCTTCCTGGACCGGAGGGAGTACAACTATAGTAAGGTGCTAACAAAATCCAGGCAATTGCCTTGGAAAGTTCAAAGCAAGCCAAACTTCTCTAGCAACTTTGCTCAGATGCCGTCAAGTACTTCTGATATAACCACTTTGAGCTGGGTTTTGGGTAGACAAGAGAAAGGTTGCACACAGTTCTCTCAGAACCATAGCTTGTGGTTATATGTAGCATTAGGAAGCCATTGTGTATCAAAACATAGGCTCAAAAATCACATACAAAAATGCATACAGGTCATCCTTGGGTGAGGTACAGAGCTGGTATTCAGCAGGTTCTGACCAGTTCTGGAGAACCGGTAGCAGAAATTTTGAGTAGTTCGGAGAACCGGCAAATCCCACCTCTGACTGGCCCTGCCAACCCCATCTATTCTCTGCTTCCCATTGAGTCCCAGCTGATCAGCTGGGTCTTCTTTGGTTGCCCTGCACAGGAGAACGGAGCTGGGAAGCAGGTTAGTGGGGTGGGGAGGGAATGGGATTTTGCAGTGACCTTCCCCTGGTATTGGGTGGGAATGGAGATTTTACAGTATCTTTCCTCTTCTATGCTCCCAAGCCACGCCCAAGCCACACCCACAGAACTGGTAGTAAAAAAAATTTGAATCCTACCACTGGTGAGGTAGTCCTCAACTGAGCCCAAAATTTATGTCGCTAAGTGAGGCAGTTCTTAAGTGAGTTTTGTTAGATTTTACAACCTGTCTTGTTGCAGTTGTTAAGTGAATCACTACAGCTGTTAACTTAGTAACACAGTTGTTAAGTGAATCTGGATTCCTAGTTGACTTGGTGTCAGGGTTCCAAGTAATACACCCATAGCAAACAGAGTTCCAAGGCAAGAAGGCTCCTCAAAGAACAGGTTTATTGGATACATCATATTGGCACAGATCTGGTAAAAACCGACTCTGGATGTTCCCGCAGTTTTCACCTAATTAAAAGTAAAGGTTTTTTTCCCCTTCCCCAAACAATCAGTCACATGGTCCAATCAAGGTACTGTCCAGTTGCTTGGAAACTTCACTCCTCCTCTCTTCAGCCACCTGTGGGAATGTCCTTGGTCCTCAGGGGAAACTATTTTGCTTTGGCTATAAAACCCCAGCTATCTCTATTCTCCTCTCCCTCAGCTCCAGTGTGGCAACACTAAAGCCTCCAAGATGGCCTCAGTCAGGCCAGCTTCAGAGTTGACACTCAGCTTGTCAGAAGGTTGCAAAAGGGGATCACAAGCAGTTACAAAAAGGAGGAAATGCCGTTTAAACTAAAAATGCCTATAAATGATAAAGAATAAAAACAACACAAACCACACTGAAGCAATTATGGGAACCAGGCAGGATAAGGGCTTGAAGACGTCCACAGATATCCGAACACACACTGGGAAGGACGGCAAACTCAGAGAGGAATGACAGACTAGAGATATTTCCATGCTTTGTTTCCAGCACTGGCCCATACGCATGTCTGTCCTTTTAACCAGTTCTCACAGCTGCAGCCCATGAAGAGGATCAAGACCCTTTCCTCCCCTGTAGACCACGGCATTCACATCTCTCCTTTATCCTCTCCTCCCTGCGTGCCCTAGGTTGGAGAGGGGATGGGCCTGGGTCTTCCTCTGACTGCTCAGCCAGCCTCTGTCCTTCCCCAGCCTCCTCCACAACCTCCGGAGCCACACTTCCACTCCCTGTCAGCTGTTCCTCCTCTCCCTCGGAGTCAGTCTCCAACAGGGGCATGACACATGCCTTAAATGGTACAAGTCTGCTTTCAGTGCCAAGTCCAGGCAAAATTGATATTTTTTAAAAAAAAAAATGGAGTAAAGAAAAACAAACTCTCTGGATCCCAGTGGCTTGATTTCACTAAATAAATCAGAGCCTGTTTTCAATCTTAAGTTTTGCTTTGTAGTCCTGGGTTTTGCTCTCAAGTGCCGGCGAAAGCAGAAGCAGCCTGCAGTACCGCTAAGGAGGCAAAATTGAATTTAATATTCAGCCTTCAACAAATGGTCCCTTGTGAATGGGGAGATTTCCCCTCCCTTCGCCCCCAATCTCCTTTCCCCAGAGGCTGAGAGAAAAGCTTGCAACTTGACTGACATTATCTCCTCCTGGGCAGAAACCAATTTCTACAAGAACTTAGCAATTTGGAACTTGGAGATAGAATAGGCGTTCGGGGAATCTTCTTTTTTTTTTTTTTTCCCCTTTCACAAATTATAGGTTTGTCATTTAAGAGATTTAAAGCTTGCCGCAAGATTCCCACATCTCATCTTTTTCATTAGAGTTGACATCTTTGACACCCGGGGGATAGGGACACTCTCTTTGAACACCATGGCTATGGGAATGGAGCTGTTTTCATCTGGACCGCTCTCCCTTCCCCCTCACCCATTGCAAATCTTAGGTTGTTGAGCCATGGTGGCGTGGTGGTTGGAGTGCGGTATTGCAAGCTGCTTCTGCTGATTGCCAGCTGCCTACAGCTCAAATCTCACCAGGCTCAAGGTTGACTCAGCCTTCCGTCCTTCTGAAGTGGGTCAAATGAGGAGCCAGACTGATGGGGGCAAGAGGCTTTTTCAATCTCTATGGCTTCTCTGATGATTCTGTGGCTAGGGTTTCTATAGTGGCTAGGTTTTGGTGCCATTGAAGTTGTAGTAGATATCTGTCCCTAAATTAGAACCCATTATGGTCCAGCCCATAATGAAAAAAATAAAAGACACTATAAAAATGGGATCAAGACTGCCTTCAAAACAGACAGAAAAATAGCAGCCATCCTTAGCAACCCCAAAGATAAAATTGACCTGGAAAACCAAGGCATATACAAAGTCCCCTGTGCATCATGCCCAGCCACATAACATCATGTACAGACCAATAGAAGAATAAGTACCTGCCTGGATGAACACAAAAATGCAGTCAAAAAGCTGGAACACACTTCCTCACTAGTCCAACACATGGAAGCCACGGGTCATAGCATCAACTTCAATGGCACCAAAACCCTAGCCACTATAGAAAACCCTAGCCACAAAATCATCAGAGAAGCCATAGAGATTGAAAAAGACCAGAAAGCATGAATAGAAGAGATGATTCCACCAGGCTGTCAATCATTTGGAAGCCTGCACACACAAACAAAAAAAATCTCCACACCACAAGCCAGGCAAACACCTGGGCACAAACAGATCCCCTGATACCTCCAGCTCAAACACACCCCAACCAGGCACCCAGATGAAACCCAGCTTCCTAACTAATGATAGCCGTCCATTTACCCGAAGCCAAGCTGCACTAAAGGCCTCCAATAAAGTAACAAAATGCTGCCAGCCAATCAAGATACAAAAAGAGCCAAAAACAGACAGAAGATATTAGAGACACCAATCAAGCAGAACACAGCAAACTCCGAGACCAATAAACACAGACCAAGACTCCCAACCAATCAGGATGAAGAAAAACCATTCTGGCACAGCAATAGGCTGCCCCAAATTTAAATCTGAAACCACTGTAAAAGTCTGACTCACAGACGAACACTATACAGAAGCCTGATGATGGCAGATGAGATTCTGCTGAAACATTGCTACAACTTTAAAAGAACAACTACAATGACGTGGGAAAATACCCGAACAAAGCCGAATGCCATACATGTAAGTACCATGAAAACTTAAGAATATATATATATATATATATATATATATATATATATATATATATATATATATATATATATATATATATATATTCTTACTCTGAGAAGCACAAAGCTGAAGACACAAGCCTGAAGATGATGAATGAGACTTCATCGAAACGTCGCCTAGATACTTCCAATTCTACGTGGGAGAAAACCCGAATAACCAAAGATACACACACACACACACACACACACACACACACAAAAATATATCCATCTATCATTTATCTATCCATCCATCTATATCGCTCTATATCTATATCTCTTTAGCTATCTATCATCTATCTATCCATCCATCCATCCATCTCTCTATATCTATCTATCTATCTATCTATCTATCTATCTATCTATCTATCTATCTATCTATCTATCTATCTCTATCTATCTAATCTCAAAATGAACCTGGAGCAGGATATGAGACCAAAGAACAGAAATGGCAGGCTATCATTTAAAAGCAGTTGGAACATCCAGTCTTGCTCCTTTAAATCTTGAATCCATCGCAGTATCCTTTGTGTCATTTAGCAGAAAGCTGTTTGGGGCAGAATGGGTCAGCCTCATAAATTAATTACAGCCAGCTTCATGACCCCTAACCGGCCTAGTTCTTCAATCACCATCAATTGACTTTCCTCCAATTGAGAGAGGGGCCACCATCCTGACCTGTCTTACCACCGTGGGGAGTTTTCCCCAATAACAGCAGAATTTGACCCGTTGACATTTGATATGAAAGTCTGTTTACAAATCCATGCCACTGCTCTGGAGGCTGGGAACAAGTCTTAAGATATGCGACTGGCTACGATTTCAAGACACATTTTTATTGGCAGCCCAGCTTTCCGACTGTCACTTCTGTTTATCATCTGGGCCATCGATGTCATTTATACAGGTGGATTTGGTACTTGGGAGTCAAATGCAAAAAAGGAAAAAAAGCCCTTGGGGAAACATCAATACCCGAATCCTTCTCATGCTTACTTGTATCTAACATTCATTGATCTGAATGGTGCAGTCTTCCATTCCTCATTTCTTGTGATGACCTGGGGCACAGCACAGAGACAATATAGTCAGCTGACAGTTCAAGCCTCCCCTTTTTTGTTCCAAATTTTCCAAATGCTCCCATGTTTCTGGCAAGTCCCAGAGCAAAGTGATGACAGACAGATAGACAGACAGACAGACAGACAGACACACACACACATACACACAGACACACACACCTCCAGCAGGCTCTGGCTGCCTTTTGAAAAGCAACTAAGATGCATCTAACATTATTTGTCAGGGTTCCAAGTAATAGACCCATAGCAACCTATAAATAACAACCATGTAGAGGTCATTGGATACAGGGCCTACAGAAGACACAAATAATCTTCTTTTGTTTGGCAAGATTTCTGTCTATAGCTGAAGAACAATTTAAAAAATCTGTTTAGATAGAAAGCAGAAAAATCTGCTTAGGGTCTCATCGTGTCTTTCTTGGTTTTTGGAACCTGACATGAAATCATTCCAATGTTTTTTGAAGCCAAGGTGAAAAGCCAAAGGCCAATAGGGTAATCCTATACATATCAACTCGTGTCCCATTGAGTTCAATAGATTTTACTGTCTGCCATTCAAAGCAAATAGAATTACTCCCCAACTCCAAAATAGCTGAGCTTTCTATCTAGATCCCTTTTAAAAGTTTGTTGCTGAAATAATCTAAGAAGTATTCTGAGTTGTTTGTTGAAGTTTGCTCAAAGCCAAACCTTGTATTAAAAGGAAAATTGTTCTCCAACACATGGTTCCAAGCCACAAATATCAATTATGGCTGCCTAGATGCCGTTAGCAGCCTAATAAAAGAGATTGGTGGTGGTATGGATCTCCCCATCCTTCTGTCTTCACTGTGCTTTGCTTAAAGGCTTCATGCAAAGCAGTTGCCTAAGAAAGCGATTTCAGCAGCAAATTACAGAGGACTGTGGGAAATTAAGTCTAGCAATAGTCATTCCCTTGTTATATGATTCCCATAACAAAGATGGTGAAACTGATTCTCCAGAAATTGTTTGCAAGGATAATGGATACCCCGCCCTCTTTAGCAAACCAAATCTTACCGTGGATTCTATACATTCAATGTATAAAATGTGAAGGATGTGTGTTTGTGTTTATTTTCATAGTCGTAATACACACTGAAGATGGTATTTAATTTCGTTGTATGAGGGGCAACGACAATAAAGTAAACTAAAACTAAAGAGACATCAATGTACCCCTGATATCCGTTGAACTTACAATAACAGAATAGCAGGGTTGGAAGGGACCTTGGGGGTCTTCTAGTCTGACACCCCCACCCCCACTCAAGCAGGAGACTCTATACCACTTCAGACAAATGATTGTCCAATCTCTTCTTAAAAACTTCCAGTGTTGGAGCACCCACAACTTCTGGAGGCAAGTGGTTCCACTGGTGAATTGTTCTCACTGTGAGGAAATTTCTCCTTAGTTCTAGGTTGCTTCTCTCTTTGATTAGTTTCCATCCATTGTTTCTTGTCCTGCCTTCAGGTGCTTTGGAGAATGGGTTGACCCTTCTTCTTCGTGGCCCCTCAAATATTGCAACATTGCTATCATATCACTCCTAGACCTTCTTTTCA
Organism: Notechis scutatus; assembly: GCF_049901735.1. Taxonomy (NCBI): domain Eukaryota; kingdom Metazoa; phylum Chordata; class Lepidosauria; order Squamata; family Elapidae; genus Notechis; species Notechis scutatus. The sequence continues at coordinate 7,632,463 of NC_142017.1, read as the reverse complement.
TTAACTAGACATACCCAATTCCAGCAACTATTCTTCATCTGTTTTAACCTCCAGTCCCCTAATCCTCTTTGTCGCTCTTCTCTACACTCTGCACTCCTCTGCACTCTTTCACACACAATATTCCACATGTGGTCTTATCAAGGCATTATAAAGTGGTACTAACCCTTCACATGATCTTGATTCTATCACTAACTATCTAACATTTGGTATTTGTGTTTTATTGCATGTATGGCCCACCTTTTCTTCGGAACTAAAGATATATTGCATGCATAACAGTCTACCCTCAACTCGTTTTCAGAAGAACCATTTTCAGAGGTGGCATTCAGCAGGTTCTGACCGGTTCTGGAGAACCGGTAGCGGAAATTTTGAGTAGTTCTGAATACTACCTCTGACTGGCCCCCATCTATTCTCTGCCTCCCGAGTCCTAGCTGATTGGCTGGGTCTTCTTTTGCTGCCCTGCACAGGAGAATGGAGCTGCAAAGCAGGTTAGTGGGGTGGGGAGGGAAGGGGATTTTACAGGTGTGGCAGGGGAAAGATACTGTAAAATCTCCATTCCCTCCTTATTCCAGGGGAAGGAATTGAGATTTTACATTATCCTTCCCCTGCCACACCCACCAAGCCACGCCCACCAAGCCACGCCATGCCCACTAAGCCACACCCAAAGAACTGGTAATTAAATTTTTTGAATCCCATCACTGACCACTTTGGTAGATCATTCTAGAACAGAAAGTACAAAACCACAACCGCACAATGCACCCGCTCAAAATTTGACTGCAAATCCATCCACTTTTCAGAAGTGGGATGATGTGCTAATGTACCCGCTTTGCTCCATTGAAACTCCATTGAAACAGTCAAAAATTCAATTCAAGCCCTTCCCCCAGCCTTTCCCCTTACAGTCCAGCAAGAACATTTTCTTCTGAAAAGCTCCTCTTTGCTTTGGGTTTATATTTCATCCTCTTCAGCTGAGATTGCAGCATTAAAGAGCAAATAGAAGATTTTGCAGAACTGATTCCATATACATGCAGCGCCGTCTGGATGGAAAATGCTGTCTTAATGGCTACATTTTAGGATACTTTAATCTTTGTCATGGTTAATATTCAACACCAACCTTTTTTTTTTCTGGAGTTTTGTTCCTATTAATGCAACATGCCTTTGAAGTCTGCTTCTGGTGTACCTCTTTCTCTATCCACATTAGCCTCATGTTTAAAACAAAACAGGGGTGCTAGGAAGAGGATAATAATTGTCTTTTACTCAAATAAGTTATTCTCCCAAATTACAGGATTCCTTGTTAATGTTTGCAACGGGGAGCCACATTTATTTGGCACCTCCCTGCTGACTTTCATTCAACCTTCTAGCTTATTGTTCTCCCTAGGATAATAAATAGATTTATTTTCTTATGGTTTACCTTTTTTTAGCTATTGTCATACTGGGAAGAATATCCTCAATAGGACAAAAGAAATTTTGCATGCAGAATATTTCAGATACATCCACCAATTCTAGCCTTCTTTTTTTTTCCAGAACCACGGAAAGCTCCCTTTTCATTTTCAGCGTCAACAATTTCAAACACAATCACCAATCAATCAGAATAGAGCGGAAAGGGACCTTGGAGGGCTTCTAGTCCATTCCCCTCCCAAGCAGGAGACCCCATACAATTTAAGAAAAGTGGCTGTCCAGTCCCTTCGTAAAAACTTCCAGTGTTGGAGCATCCACAACTTCAGGTGGCAAGTTGTTCCACTGGTGAATTATTCTCACTGTTAGGAAGCCTCTCCTTCAATCCAGGTTGCTTCTCTCCTTGAACAGTTTCCATCCATTGATTCTTGTCCTGCCTTCAGGTGCCTTGGAGAATAGATTGACTCCCTCTTCTTTGTGGCAACCCCTCAAATACCGGAACACTGCTATTATGTCAACCCAGTCCTTCTTTTCTCCAGAGTAATCCTACACAGTTCCTGCAACAATTTTATGTTTATCATTGATTAGAAAACATAATTGTTCAAAAGCATCCCCATCCTTTAAAACACAGGCTTCCAAAGGCCTTTTCACCCTGATTAACAGATTCAAAGAATACAAAACCAGGTCATATGACACTCCAAAATTTCTTCTGGATTTCTTGGATGGCAAAGTACAGGTAGTCCTCAACTTATGACAACAACTGAGCCCAAAATTTCTGTTGAGATAGTTGTTAAGTGAATTTTCCCCCCATTTTATGACCTCCCTTGCTACTATTGTTAAGTGAATCATTGCAGTTGTTAAGTTAGTAACATGGTTGCTGACTGAATCTGACTTTCCCGGTGACTTTGCTTGTCAAAAGATCACAAAAGGGGATAAAATGATCCCAGGACATTACAACTGTCATAAATATGAGTCAGTTGCCAAGCTACTGAATTTTGACCATAGGTGTTGGGCTCCGAGTTCCCTACAGAGCCCATCAGCTCCAAATACGCCTCGCAGCAAGCCAGCTGGCTTCGTCACCTTATCTCTGCTGCTGCTGGATCTGTATTTCTGCTTGTGTGCTGGCCGATGGCTTTGGAATGACTCAGCAGAGCTGAGGATGGATTCTGCAACAACTGCGGGGCTGCTGAAAATGGCTCTTTTCATGTATCGATGTGGTGCATATTGTTGAAGGGGTTTGGGGCACATATAGGTGGTAATTAAGCCTTAGATTAAAATATGGTGAAAGTGGCACCAGATGGGGATCAGTTAGTGAGGGTCGGAACAGGGTAGTGTTGTGGTTAGCCGGCAGTAGGTGCGGACGGCTGAGGACAGCGAGGACTCAGATGAGGGGTCAGGACCATTAGGGAGTGGACTGCTGCCTTCAGAGATTGTGGAGCTGGCAGCAGCAATGAGGAGGTTCCTGAGGAGCCTGTGCCAAGTGCGTGTGAGCGCAGGATTGCTCGTAGGAAAGAGCAGCTGTAACAGCACGGGCGACTTGGGAGCGAGGCTGCAAGATAATGGCCCCTCCTTCAAGAAGATAAAAGCCAGCTGTGAAATGAACATTCTTTGCAGAAGGCAAAGACGTTTTGAAACTCCTGTCTCGTGGACATTCCAGTATCCTGAGTTTGATTCTTATTTTGCAAATTATTTCTTGTCTGTTATCTTTTGGCAAGTCTTGCCCAGTTTGGCAAGGCTTGTGCTTATCACAGCTAATTATTTTGTAAAAGCATTACAAGGTTTCTGTTCCTTTTGGATTGTGTTTGATTTGTTGGAAAAGGACGTGGGTCAGAACAGGTAGGGATGTAGACATGTTATAGGGTTAATAGCATTTAGGGATAATGGGTTAGGCTAGAACTGCATATAGGCCTGGGTGTGGTGGAGTGTGTCTCATTATAATGGTAATAAAAGGAAAGGGAGCAAACTCAAACCCAACACTAACCTTGCCTGGCTTTTAGCCTTTCTCGTCAGAGAAGAATATTTGTTGTTTGCTGATCTAATGAATAAACCACCATTGCACTACAAAGGAGCTGGAGTTTGTATTCATTTCAGGACAAATTTTCAATACTCAAGGACTGGCTAAGATAGGATCCATAGGGATGCTGCAATGATGAAGAAAAACTGTCATAAATCACTTTTTTCAGTCCCACTGTAACTTCAAGCGGTCTCTAAACAAATAGCTGTAAGTTAAGGACTGCCTGTATTTATCAGGCCATTTCTAAAATTGGTACTAGGAGTCCAGTGACTGGTATTATCGGGATCCATTTTAGGGAATCATTCTTTCTGTAGAAATTAGATGGTGTTAAGAGTTTCCAGCCGAGTAGCATTCTCCAATGCATTTGGATATCTATGAATCTGAGATGCTGCTAACCCAAGGAATACTACCGCCGCAATAAAAAGCAAAAACACATTCAACAAGACATAGGGGACCTATTGATTCCTGGACAACACTTTTCACTCTAAAAAATAAAAAGGTGGATGTTTCATTCTCAAATTCCTAGAGGACTCTGAAACCTACCAATAACCAGTTGAATTAACCCTTGACTACTGCCTCCAGGTGTGGAAGCTGATCTTTTACATGGTAGATTGGGAGGTTGTTGGAGAGGAAAGAGGCCATGATCTGTAGATCATGGGCCTCCCAGAATATTGCTCTCCGTTTCTTAGCTGAAGGAGCCAACATTGTCCGAAGACATTTCCTTGGTCATGTGACCAGCATGACTACATGCCGAGGTGCATGGAATGCTGTTGTCTTCCCACCAAAGAGGTACCTATTTATCTACTTGCATTTGCATGCTTTTGAATTGCTGGGTGGGCAGGAGTGGGAGCAAGGAATGGGAGCTCACCCCATCAGATGGCCTTCCGGTCATAAAGCTGCTGGCTTTAACCACAGAGCCCTCATGCTCCTGGTATTATTTTAGGTTCTCATGATTCAAAACAAGCCTTTTTTGTTGTTGTTGCTGTTGCTGCAATGGAAGCTTAAGCATTAATATTTATTCCCCTGAAGTTTAGTGAACTATTGATGTGTAGATGTTCAACACCCCAGCTGGGTGGAATTTGATGGAATTTTGAAAAAGAAAAAAAAAACTTCTCTCAGTGTTGTTCAGATGGAAGCTTAGCTGTGAAGATAAGCCGGCACTCCTGAAGATGATTTTAGCATCGTCCTTTTACAAACTCTGACAGCGCCGTGATTAAGATTAAGCAAAACGATTTCTGGTGTTCCATTCTCATAACGGAGGGAGTTTTGACACGCTCCTCTGGCTGTAATACAGCTGCTCTTTTGAGTAAAAGCAATATTCCGTTTAAATCTCCCCATCCCGTGCAAGATTGTGTGCCCGGGATTTATGCACGGGGTGGCTGGGTGTGCGAGTGTGCCTTGCACACGCCATGGGGGGAAGTAGCATTCACGTCGCGTCTCCAATTTAGTCCTAGTCAGTCCTCTCCATACCGTTTGATTTCAAAGCTATTTTCTATAAATCCTTCAGCCACCGGGCCATGTTTTGTTACTAATACCTTTAATCTGACCCTGGGTATGAAATGTAGTGCCGTGTGATTTTTCAACAGATCCAGCCAGTCAAGATTGCTGCTCTCTGTCTCTAATGCACATTTTTCCTCCTCTTTATTTTGGTGGGAAAGCCTAGCTCGGGTAGGGAGAAGAAATAAATAAGCTCGATAGATTAGGGACAGGTAGAAGGAGCTGAGTCAGTCAGGGCTGCCTTGAAAATGTTGCTCTGAGTTATGAGATTCAGGGTAACCCCCTTCTTCCCTCCTCCTCATTGCCCATAAAATAAACAAAATGGAAATGTACGATTTGCATATCATGGACAAGTCAAACATTTCATGCATTGCTGCTTATTAATTTTTCCTTATGAATATTTAACTATGGAGTAGGAGCACCTTGGGTGTTCAGAGAAGATAAAAGGTTTCTGTTCAGCGTCACCATCAAGCCATCCCTTCAGATGGATGGAGCTAAAGATGAAAGAGCAAGGGAGAACATTCACAATCCCCTGCAGCCTCGGATTTCTCCAAGCACAGCTCACCACTGCTAAGCCAGTGGAAAGAAGAAGTGGACAGATCTTCATGCTTATTTCACCAACCTTGCATGTAGTCCTCGACTTATGGCTGTAAGTGGGAACAGAATTTCCGTGGCTAAGAGTTTTGCCCAATGTTATTACTTTTTTTTTTGCCACCATTATAGCAATAGCTCTAAGACTTATACCAGAGGTGGGCAACTATGGCCCCTTTATGACTTGTGGACTTCAACTCCCAGAATTCCTGAGCTAGCATGGCTTGCTCAGGAATTCTGGGAGTTGAAGTCCATAATTCATAAAAGGGCCATAGTTGCCCACCCCTGACTTATACTTATACTGCTTCACAGTGCTTTACAGCCCTCTCTAGGAGGTTTACAGAGTCAGCATGTTGCCCCCCAAACAATCTGGGTGTCAACTTGTAAATCATTCCTATGCCTGTTTCCGAATTGGCATAAGAAGGAGGGAGGGAGGCCTGAGGGAGCAGTGTGGCAGATGAAGGCCAGAAGCACATTCCACACTTATCTTGTGAAGACTGTAGCCTAGGCTACTGGATCTTCTGCCCCGGAAAATCCTTCATTGGAGAGTGTGATTGATGACACCCAACCCGTGAACGATTTCATTGGAGAATCTGATTTATGACACACCCGGGGGGGTGGACAGAAACAGGGTCATAGGTGATAGTAAATTACATGTCTCAGAGTTGGCTTCATACAGTTAGTGCCAGACATGCTGCTCTTAATAAATCTTTTGGATTCTTTTGAAGCTTGGCTCGAGTCTCATGATTTAATTAGGGCAATCTTTGGAACCCTGACAGCAAGACTCTGTGACACGTTAAATTACCTATAAACCTGTTCCCCCCCCCACCGGGTCCTCATTTTACTGATCTCGGAAGGATGGAAGGCTGAATCAACCTTGAGCCTGGTGAGAATCGAACTGCTGGCAGAGGGCAGAATTAGTCTGCAATGCTGCATTCTAACCACTGCACATTGTGGATGGATGGTTGGTTGGTTGGATGGATGGTTGGATGGATGGATGGATGGATGGATGGATGGATGGATGGATGGATGGATGGAATAAATTCTAATTCTGCACAGCATAAAAAACAAGTACAACTCATGCTTACCCTCAGCAACTAAGAGAGAGTGGACAGCTACAAAAACTCTCTAAATAAATAAAAATCAGAGACTTCCCACGTGGAGGCCCCCTTGACCATCTTCAAGTTGAGAATGGCCATTTTTCTTAGGAGAATACTGGAGTGGATTACAATGTCTTTCTCCAGTGGAACAGCTCGCCTTCAGAAGTTGTGGGTGCTCCATCACTATAGGCTTTCAAACAATGACTGGACAACCATTTGTTTGAAATGGTATAGTGTCTCCTGCTCCAGCAGGATTGGACTAGAAGACCTCCAAGGTCCCCTTTTATGTTCTATGTTCCCATTTGGTCCGATTTCTCTTCAATAGCCTACTTATCATGGCTACGCCTTCTGGGTGCTCATAATCCCAATGTTATTGGAATGCTTATATGTATTTATATGTTAGGGTGTAGCACTGGTGGGATTAAAAATATTTTACTACCGGTTCTGTGGGTGTGGCTTGGTGGGTGCAGCAGGGGAAGGTTACTGCAAAATCCCATTCCCTTCCCACCCCACTAACCTGCTTTCCAGCTCCATTCTCCTGTGCAGGGCAACCAAAGAAGACCCAGCCGATCAGCTGGGATTCGGGAGGCAGAGAATAGATGGAGGTGGGGCCAGTCAGAGGTGGGATTGGCCGGTTCTCCGAACTACTCAAAATTTCTGCTAACGGTTCTCCAGAACTGATCAGAACCTGCTCAATACCACCTCTGAAGTGTAGGTACATACACATGTGTGTTATGTATGTGTACACTTTTGAGAGCCCGCAACAGAATTTCATTTTTAATGTGTGCCAGAGTAGCCATAGGGGGGGCCAGGGGGAATGAGACAATAAAGGTTATTTTATGTTCAAAGTCCTTCTTGGTTGCAAGCGGATCAAAGAAAAGACTTCTATCTTCACGTTTTCGCCTACAAGGAGAAGATAGATAGATGGTAAACAGGCAGAAAAGCAAAAATACCTTCTCATTTACATTCTGATACAGGCAACATTGCTGTTAACACATGCCTCATTTCAAAAACACGGATCAGCTCCAGTTGTACCAGTTCAAAGTATCTTCAAAACAAGGCAACTTTCACTTTAAAAAAAAAAACCAAAACCCCATTTTGTTGTTTGAATGAAGCAACCGTTGACGAAGTTATGCCTGTCTCAGCAACAATCTACAGTCAATCAGAGGAGAGTTAAAGTATATTAGCATGAGATGAACCCTTTGAAGCTAAAGAAAAAAAATCTTGGTATTGTGGGTGGGGGATTTTTGTTTTGTTTTCAGGCGCCTGAAAGGACCCTCTTGCCAATGTGCCTCTCTAGCCAAAAGAACAAGCCAGGTTGTCACAACCCTTCAACATTAAGAGTTATCACCAAGGGATTTGCAAACCGGTGCACCTGTAATTTATTCCATTTATGCTGAAGGAACTTTGATATTTAAATTAGACTCCCTCCCCCCCCCCCCCAACCCATCACTTCCCTTCAGTGTAAATGCTAATCAAGAAGACTGATGCTTAATGGAGCAAAAAAGGCTCCAGATGGGTTTGGGGTTTTTTGTTTTTTTTTAAATTTACAGCTTTGCAGGAGGATAAAGTTTAGAATTGTGTCTCCTCCAAAGGGGCACTCATTCTTTATACCCAGTTTTCGGTTGGGCAGCTGTCAATCTTCTTGATGAAAGAAAACACGGAAGTGACCCTAGGACTATAAAGCTAATATTCTTTCTTTCTGTAGGAAGTTAGCACCCACCCCTCTCCTAGAAAAATGAAATATCCTAGGAAATATTAAAAAGGCAGGATATTTCCCCTAAAAAGAGTAGAAACTCAGAAGCAGAAACATTGAGGCCTGGCCCAGAATATTTTACATAACAAAGATCTCCAGGTAGCACTATAATAGGAATTGTCCAAAGCCCTTTCATTACATCATCATCCAGCAAGGCTCAACCAAGCCTGGCACTCAGGACAGCCTACAGAGTTGCTCCTGCATGGCCCCATGGGAGTCTGACAACCAATCAGAATACAAGCTCAAATTCAAATCCCAACAGAGCGTATATAAGGGACTCTCAGCATCTCAGCCCTTCCTTCTCTTTTCCTTCACCTTGAAACATGGGATCATGCCTTCCTTCTTTGGAGCTCCAAGCCATGTGGTCCTGCTGTCCACCATTAAACCATCTTTCGAAACAGCCTCCATGTTTCCAGTGTCTTTTTCCCCACTTGGAACTGAACCCAGAAGGATAATTCTTCCAACATTTCTTTCTTTATTTATTTTATTTTTTTATGATTTCTCTTTACATACAATATGTGCTTAAAGAACAGAGTACTGTCTGGGTTGATTCGTTTACATCAGGGTTGTCAAAGTCAAGGGGCCAGCTTGGAAGCCTCTGGCGGCTAAAACGGGCTGTGCGCAGCCATCCCATGCCTAATTTCTTCCTCTGTTGTCCAACCATTGATAAAATAAATCCCAAATTTGAAAGTATTCTGTGTCTTCTTTTTCTTTTATCTTCAGTGTTAATCTGTCCATTTCTGCACAGTCCAATGTTTTTAAAATTACATCTTCTTCCGTAGGTATTTCCTTGCTTTTCCAATGTCATGCAAATACAATTTTTGCTGCTGTTAAAGCATGTAATATCAAATACACATTCTCTCTATTAAATATTTCAAATATTTCATATTTCTGTCTCCTGTCTCTGGACCATAAGATGTATCTTGGAGGACCACAAACAAGAAATCATGCCCATCTTTCTCTCCACAAATCTCTGCATCTAAGATGTAGAAGATGACCTCCACACCCAGTATTAATCCAACTAGTTATTGATAGATTCCAGAGTCCTCTAGGAATCTGTCTAACCTCTTTTGAAGATCAAGCTATAGAACAGTGAACATTCTCCCATTGTCATATTTTACAGAGATTCATATCATATTGCATCATATTGCGTTAATAACAATACCATTTACTATTACTTGACAATGCTTCTAGCTTCTTACAATAATAGTAGACAGTTCAGCACAACTGCCTAATGAAACAATAGCATAACCTGATTGTCACTAAATGTTAATTGAACTAGAATACATCATATTTATATTTTATTTCTTTGTATTGGTTTCTGGATATTACATCATTATTATTTTACTTTAGACTAGGTATTATTGCCAGCTATTTTACATTCGGTTAAGCAACTTTAATAGGATTTCATAGATTTTTAGATTTATATCAGTATTTCATAGATTCATGCAGTTTCTCTCTTTACAGAATTTAGTCTTATATTTTATAATATAAATCTTATGCTCTTATAGATCCTAATTTAATAGGCTCATTTCATTATACTTTTTAGTTTTATAGATCTTAGTTTTACTGGTATTTTATAGTTTCTACCTTTACGGAAACTCATATTATATTTTATAATATAAATTTTACATTCTTACAGGTCCTAAGTTAATAGATTCTTTCATTTATAGTTTTTAGTTTTACAGATCTTAATCTTGCAGGTATTTGTAGTAAATATATTTGGTTATTAATTTTTAGTACCATAGGTTTCCTCTATAGATAATTGTTTAATCAATTTAGCATTGTTTACGATGATCAAAGATCAAAAATAGACGTGAAAGAAAGAAAATAACAAGTGAGCTTAAAAAATTCAAGAATCACAAGGGCACACTTTCATGGAGAAATGTGGAGGCATAACAATATTAACAAGGTAGGTTACGTCTTGCACCACAGCGTGCAAATTGTTCCCATGGTCATTCATAAAACTTTGAAGAACAAAATCCTACTAAAAGCAAGAAGGAAAAAAAATCACAACACCAAGAACCATCCTGTTCTTTACAGTTGTTGGGAAGACCTGCAATTTTATGAAGAAGAAATTAAATATAACAGAAAAACAGAGTTAGACGAGACCTTGGAAGTCATCTAGTCCAACCCCTGCACAGGCAGAAGACCCTATACCATTCCAGTCCCTTCTTAAAAGCCTTCAGTAATGGAACGTTCCCAACTTCTGGAGGCAAGTTATTCCGCTAATTAATTGTTCTGTCAGGAAATTTTTCCTTAGTTCTAAGTTGGTTCTCTACACGGGTGGGATTCAACCGGTGTTACTACTGGTTTGGTGAGAGTGCGTTTTGCGTTTTGCTTGTACGGCACTTCCCAAAAAAACATCAGCTGTGCTGCCTGGACAACTGACAAGTGCTGCGCGCGGGTACACAGCATTTGAAAATCCTCTTCTTTCCTGCTTTTCCAAACTCAGTTGAGCCACAGAAAACAGCTGAGGTTGAAAAAGCAGGAAATAAAGGACAACCAAGAGCCTGGGCAGGCGGGTGGGCCAAACAGATGACCAAAAGGTCATTGCATCGAACCGGTTCGGTGCTTGCTGCTCTTCACAGCTACCGGTTCTATAGAACTGGGCCGAACCAGTAGCATCCCACCCCTGGTTCTCTTCTTGGTTAGATTCCATCCATTGCTTTTTATCTTGCCTTCAGGAGCTTTGGAGAATAGCTGACCCCCTCTTCTTTGTGGCAGCCCCTCAAATATTGGAATTTTGCTATCATGTCACCCCTCATCCATCTTTTCAATAAATGGAACCTACCCAATTCCTGCAACCATTCTTCATATGTTTTAGCCTTCAGTGCCCTAATCATCTTGTTCATTGAAACAGAATTCTAATTGCTAGCTTTCATGGCTTCAAACTGGTCACATCAAGGCTATTACCACAGTGGCACAGTGGTTAGAATGCAGCACTGCAGGCTGCTTCTGCTGATCACCGGCTACTAGCAGTTTGGCAGTTCAAATCTCACCAGGCTCAAGGTTGACTCAGCCTCCTGTCCTTCTGAGGTGGGTAAAAATGAGGACCCAGTTTGTTGGGGGCCAGAGGCTGACTCTGTAAACTGCTTAGAGAGGGCTGTGAACCACTGTGAAGTGGTACATAAGTCTAAGTGCTATTGCTATTACCCAAAAAATAGCATTCAAAAATAGCATGGCAAAACGTTCAAGGAGATGTCCCAAAGGTGTTTTTTTCAAGAGGCAACTGGACTTTCTGGTTTTTCTTTGAAGACATTTTGCTTCTCATCCAAGAAGCTTCTTCAGCTCTGACTGGATGGTGGGGAATGGAAGGATTATTCTTTTAGAATGCAAATGACCAGCTGTCTGCAAGGTGTAGGGTCTCCCGCTTGGGCACGGGGTTGGACTAGATGACCTATAAGGTCCCTTCCAACTCTGATTATCTGTTATCTGTTAAGTATAAATCCTTCCATCCTCCACCATCCAAGTCAGAGCTGAAGAAGCTTCTTGGATGACAAGCAAAACGTCTTCAAAGAAAAACCAGAAAATCCAGTGGCCTCTTGAAAAGAAAAAAAAAAAAGCACCTTTGGACAACCATGACTGGGTTGACTGAGAATCTCCATAGACATTCAAGGAGATGTCAGGAATTTTATGAAACAAGTCCACTTGATCCTCTGGATGTCCACCAGCATATCCACTCAAGACCGTACATGCTTTGAAGTTAGTTTAGAAGAAGTGCTTAAGCACCTGTGTGAATACAAAACTTCTGCGATATTCACAAAAGAGATGCAGTCGCTTGAAGGCTTGCGTTCACTTTAAAGGGTTGGCTTGTCAAAGCAGCTGCATCTTTTCTTTCAGGCTCACTCAGGAGACAGGAAAACAGTCGATTTCTTTAACAAATAGCACTGAGTATTATATAATTATACAGTACATAATTATATTATATCCTGGCTTCTTTAACAAATTTGTTGACTCACAACTAGGTGAGATCTGAGGCACTTCTAAACCATTTCCTAAGCATGTATAATCCTAGTATCAAATTCATTGATGTGTCTTGGGGAGAAGATCAATGAAATAATTCCATGTAGTCAGTGGTGGGATTAAAATAATTTAACAGCTGATTCTCCGCCCAAATGATTTCTTCCAACCACCAGTTCACCAAACTGCTCAGAATGTTAACAACCGGTTCTCCCTAACTGGTGTGAACTGGCTGAATCCCATCACTGCATTCCTTTCCTAAAGCAGTTTTTGACCTCTCCCTGGAAAGTAAAAGCTTACTGAACCAGGCAAAATATACCAAGGAGGTGCCAGATTCCTTTGGGGAAACATACTACATGATAAACACTCAAGGCAATCTAAGTGTTATTATAAAACAAAGATAATTCATCTTCAGCTTGAATGGCTTGGGGCTGGAGTATATCAAGGAATGCCATTTTTAAAAACAGACACACACACACACCCCAAAATAGCATCTTCTGCCCTCTAGCCACCATCCTAACTTCCCTTGGAAGGTGGAGCTACAAGATTGGGGCTGCAAACATCCAGATGACCACTAAATGGCAACAGAGATAGAGGTGTTTTTTTTTTAGCCCAGATAGCCCTATCAACAGGGGCACCTGGAAGAGGGTCTCTAGAAATGATCAGGGTGTCCAGGAAAATACATTTAGGAAATGGCGTTCCTTGATATACTCCAGCCCCAAGCCATTCAAGCTGAAGATGAATTATCTTTGTTTTATAATAACACTTAGATTGCCTTGAGTGTTTATCATGTAGTGTGTTTCAAACAAAAGCAATCTCAAGAAATCCTGATAGAAAGAAAGAAAGAAAGAAAGAAAGAAAGAAAGAAAGAAAGAAAGAAAAGATGTAGCAGGAGTAGCCAGGTGGAAGAATTCATTGTGTTTTATTTCTTCAAAATCTATCCCTCTGTTCTTCCATAAAGAATATGTGACACGGTGCACACAGGACACAAAATAGATGCTCCGAGAAACGCGCTCCCGTCCAGATTCAGCTTTTTGAATGTTCAAGGTTTCCAAATGCCTCTCGGAGGCATTGCCTGCACACGGCAAGTTGCAATGAATTAATGGAGCATGCATCGAGAACCACTGGATGAGCTCGTGAAAAGCAAGAGACAGAGTTGTAAATGTGGCTTGAAAAACATAACAAAAATTAGAAGTGATGTACGGGTGAGAGACAGCTTTGAAAATGGCTTTTTCCTAAAGACACTCCAAAGTACAGGCAGTCCTCCATTTACGACCACAGTTTCCATTGCTAAGGACAATCTGATGACCCGGGGTTTGGCATGAAAGCAACATAACCAGAGAACAGGTCTAACTCTCCTTTATTGCTCCAACAATGACCCCCAAACGTCTCCACATTCACTACAAGCCCTGGAACAAAGCTCTCACATGTACCTTCAGAAGCCTGCAAGTAGTCCAGTGTTCTGTCTCACCTTTCTTCTTTCTCAAAAGATGAAAGAGTACAAACTCACACAAACACAGGCAGGCAAGCTGACTCGGACTTCACAGAGTTAAATCTTTGGAACTGATAATGTCTTTGGCATTCCAACACGCTCTGCCTGCCAAGTCCGAATTGATAACAAGTAAAAAGCTACTCACAGAGAATTACAAGGCAGACCACAAGAATCATTCACAACGAAAAACCTGAAGTAAGATTAAACTTTGTCCCGTACAAAGTTCTAGCCGACAACACACCCACTTTTATCCCCTGTGGGGTGTGGCTCAATGACTCAGCTCACTCTCTGACCCTCCCACGCCTCCTACGTTGCTGCTCACGTTTCTCCCTACGACGCTGCCTAGGATCAAGCCAACCTTCTTCCTCTTGACTCCCTGTCAGGGGCTGCTCCGATATGCCTTCCTCCTGATTAATCTCAGGCTGTTCCTCTTGGTTGTCTGATGAAACCTGAGGCATTATCAGGGAGGAAGGCATTGCCAGAGAGGAAGGTCCTGGGGAGGAAGGCATTCCCAGTTCCTCCTCCTCATCTTCCAAATCCTCTTCCTCTAACAGCACAGGCTCGGGAATCGGAACCACAACAGTCCAGTAAGCCAGGTTAATATTTTTTTTCTTATATGTATCCATGTATTCATAACTATGCTTTTACTTATACCTATTATCTTGTAAGCAATTGACAAAAATAAATAAAATAAAATAAAATAAATAACCAAACAGTAACCAGGGCCAGCAGTCCAATAAGCCCCACAAGACAGAGTATAGCAATCTCCAGGCGTTGGCAAGGGCACACGAGTCTCCACAGATCCAACCCTTGTTTCCCACAAATGCCCCTCGTAAAGATTTTTTTCCATTTTGGTTTATACTTCCGCGAAGTGTTTTATTGACATTTATTGTTGTTACGCATTGTACGCCATGGGCAGCTTTATAAAGGTATTAAATAAATTGGTTGAATAAATAATTTTTGCTCCACTCCATGCTCTCTTGACAAACAGACTTCAGCTCTCAGAATTATGCTCACTGATGTCCATTCCAGCCCATGAGAGACTGCATACCACCTCTGGAGTGTCTCTGGAGTGAGAAACTTTGATATGAAGCTTTATTAACACGAACGCTGGAATGTAATTTAAAAGCGAACTGGCAGCCAGGAATATCTTTCAGCACTGATTATGAGATGGGGGCTGTAAGGCTCCCCGGTCAATAAGTAAACCACCCTTTTCTGCACTGGCTGTGATCTCTCAGAGCCATCCTAAGAAGAGGACGTGCACGTGATTAGCAGCATGGGATAGATGTGTTGTGCTTTCCCACAAAATGCAACTCTTGTCCAACAATGGGCATGTTGTGATGCAGGTTTTAATCTGCATTTGCTGGTTGACAGAGGTGGCATTCCGCAGGTTCTGACTAGTTCTGGAGAACCAGTAGCGGAAATTTTCAGTAGTTTGGAGAACCAGCAAATACTGCCTCTGACTGGTCGCGCCCCATCTATTCTCTGCCTCCAGAGTCTCAGCTGATCAGCTGGGTCTCCTTTGGTTGCCCTGCACAGGAGAACAGAGCTGGAAAGCAGGTTAGTGGGGTGGGAGGGAATGGGGATTTTGCAGTATGCTTCCCCTGCCACACCCACAGAACCAGTAATAAAAAAAAATTGAATTCCACCACTGCTGGTTGATGCCTATAAGCTGCCAGTTTATTCAGACAATGTCTTTTCCTCTATGAACATTATTACATCTTTTCAATCCCTTTTTTTTAATGATTACTGCAATTTAAGCCAGAATCTGACTCAGAGTTTCATTGGCATGTCAAAGCAGAATGATAAAATACTCTATCATTCTCATTGCAAGAAGGGGAGGAGGTGGGAAAAAGTCACACACTTAAGAAAATTTCCAAAGAAGTCTATAATACACAGTTTAAAACCTACTACTAATAATAAAGACATTTTATTTGTAATGCTAAAGGAGCCTAGACTGATAAAAACACTTCAAGCAAAACTTTGGCAATAGCCCATTAGGGCAGGAGTTGGGAATCTAATGCCATAATTTTAATGCAGTAAAACAGGTTGAGATACTTTGTTCCAGTAAAAAATAATTATGTTCTGCTTGTGCTTCCAAGGAGAAGTGGGTAGCTGCCCTCAGTATTTTTAGTTACAAAATTGTGCTATGGGATGTACAGCTTTAAAAGTCTGTTCTATAGGCACCCTGTTTGTCTGTCTGTCTATCATTTATCTATCTGTCCATCCATCCATCTAACATCCATCAATCATCTATCTATCCCATTGTGTTCAGAATGTCAGGACATCTGACCCAGTAAAAGCAAAAGAACATGCAGTTCTGAAGAATCCTTATCCAGACTGAGGTTTCTTCAACCCTCAAAGTTTTCTTATTGCTTGTAGAAAGCTGTCAAAAACAGGCCTTAGTCAATTTCATCATCTTTTTTTTTTCTCCAAGTATTCAAGTGGAAACATGTTTCAAAAACCTTAGATCCTTCTGCCAAAGCAAAAACAAGAGAAGTCTTTGAATGTCAAAAAATCAATCCTTTGAACTGAAACTTAAAGCAAATTGGCTACACACTGGAAGAAACGGGCACCATATGCCTCATCACAATTAGTAGTCGGATAGCCATGATTAGTAGTCAGATAGCAATGATTATAGTTGGATGCTGAAGGACAGATCAAAGCGCTTCCTCACTGATATGAATAAAAGAGGACACCAATCTGGAAAGACTAACTCACTTCAATTTAGGGTGCCTTGTCACCATCTAAATAGAGGCGGGTCAGTCGATGCTATTATCTTGCCCTAAAACATCTACATGGGCTTTGTATTATAGCAGTGATCCCCAACCTTTTTTATGCCACGGCCCGGTACCGGCATCAGCTGGGCGCCGCAGCCCAGTACCGGCATCAGCTGGGCGCCGCCACCTTTTTTTGATGAAAAAGTGCTTCCGGTGACCTCACCGGAAGCACTTTTTCATCAAAAAGATGGCGGCGTAGCGCTTCGGTGAGCTTTTCCAGGTAGAAATGGCTTTCTACCCGGAAAAGCTCACCGAGCGCTAGCGCCTCATCTTTTGATGAAAAGTGCTTCCGGTGAGCTTTCTACCCGGAAAAGCTCACCGGAAGCACTTTTTCATCAAAAAGATGGCGGCGCCAGCAAACCAGCGGCCCGGTAGGACTTGTTCCACGGACCGGTACCGGTCCACGGACCAGTGGTTGGGGACCCCTGTATTATAGCATCCAACTCAGAGTTGGAATAACAGAGTTGGAAGAAACCTTGGAAGTCTTCTACTCCAACCCCCTGCTTAGGCAGGGAACCGTATCCCATTTCAGACAAATGACTGTCCAATGTCTTCTTAAAAACCTCCAGTGTTGGAGCCCCAACAACTTCTGGAGGTAAATCATTCTGCTGATTAATTGAGCTAATTGTCAGGAAATTCCTCCTTAGTTCTTGATTGCTTCTCTCCTTGATTAGTTGCCATCCATTGCTTCTTGTCTTGCCTTCTGGTGCTTGTTTGGAGAATAGCTTGATTCCCTCTTCTTTGTGGTAGCCCCTGGGGTATTGGAGCACGATTACCCTAGCCCTTCATTTCACTAGACCAGATATACCCAATTCCTGCAACTGTTCTTTGTATATTTGAGCTTCCAGCACCCTAATCGTCTTTGTTCTTCTCTGCACTCTTCTTTCAAGAGTCTCAACATTTATTTTATATCATGGCGACCAAAACTGGATGCAGTACTCCAATCACTTCATTTCATTTGGATTTTTTTCCTATGCGATTCTCTCCTGTGATGTTATGTTTTGCCATATTCTTTATTATTGTATTTGCATGTTCCTTGCTAATTACTATGTGCGTGCATTTCATTCACACCATTCATTTTTACCATGGATGCCATGGAGAGAAAATCCAAAACAGGAACAATAAATATTTCTTTTCCCACTTCACTTCTAAAAGCCATTCATGTCTTTGGAATCCATTTTTTGCATCAGCTGGAATAGATGTGAGCTTTCCAACCACAGTGCCAATTTGTTGGTCTTTCCTTGGCTTGGGTATCCAACACATCAAGCCAAGCTGCATTACAAACATGGTCATCTCCATAAGCCAACAGAAATGCCTTCAAACAAACCAAGAGAGGAGATTTAATAACATCTTGGAATACTCAATGGAAAAAAAAAAAACCTTGTTTGCCAGAAAGCATATTTGACTGGGAAAGGGGTTCTGTGGTTTGCCAGCTTTGGAAATGGCCTATTATTGGATCCGCAGTGTGTTCTTATTACTCTATCCGATGCATGAATCAGAATGAAATGAAGCATCACAGACGCCTCCATAAATATAATGGGTCCTTGGTGAATGCAGCTCCTGCTGCATTTATAAGCATCGTAAAGAATGTTATTTCTGTACCTTTGATAGATTAGCCCAGCAAAATGGGAAAAACAGTTTTATTAGCCTACTGGGCAAAAAAAAGTACTTGCCCTTCCCAAATGCCAATATTTGGCAGGATTTTCCTGGAATCTGAGCCAAACATCTCGCTCCAAACTAGAGCTGGTAAGATGGGATGTTTTACTCAGGTTTGTCAGTTTCCTTCAAACACAAAGGTGAGCCAAGGTCAACATCATAACCTCCAGACAGAGTCCTCTGAATCAGTGGTGGGATTCAAAAAAAAATTTACTACTGGTTCTGTGGGCATAGCTTGGTGGGTATGGCAGGGGAAGGATACTGTAAAATCTCCAGTCAGAGGTGATATTTGCTGGTTCTCCGAACTACTCAAAATTTCTCCAGAACTGGTCAGAACCTGCTGAATACCACCTCTGCTCTGAATTATACAGAAAACAGACTAACAAGAGTTGGAAAGGATCTTGGAGGTCTTCTAGTCCAACCCCCTGCTTTGGCAGGAAACCCTACACCGCTTCACTGTCCAATCTCTTCTTTAAAACTTCCAGTGTTGGAGCACGCACAACTTCTGGAGGCAGTCTGTTCCACTGATTGTTCTAACTGTCAGGAAATTTCTCCTTAGCTCTAGGTTGCTTCTCTCCTTGATTACCTTCCACCTGTTGCTTCTTGTCCCGCCCTCAGGTGCTGTGGAGAATAGCTTGACTCCCTCTTCTTTGGGGCAAACCCTTAGATATCGGAACACTGCTATCATGTCATCCTTAATCTTTCTTTTCATTAAACTAGACATACCCAATTCCTAGTCAATTCCTAGACATACCCATACTTAGTCAATTGTTCTAGAATTCTAAATCTCAGAGAGTAACCTTCTGGCATTATTGGATACTCACAGTTTAGAACAACCAGAAGAAGCATAGGGCTCTAACAATTTTCCACTAGAATATCAGTGTAAAACAGGGCTGGAGTCATTTTGCTTGGAAAGGGTAGAAGACTGATTCTGAAGATTGAAGCCCTATAGACTAGCTGCTATTCCTTGTTGCTATGATATCAGTCCTGGAACAGCTAGGACTGTCAACCAAACCAAGGATGAAGAATTTGAAGTTGAAAATAATCCAGGATGTACGATCAGAGATACAACTATATGCCTGATGTATACTGAAACAAGAAGTCTTTTATTTTTCTTATTGCCAGGCAGTTGGTGGAGAATCCATCCAGAACTTGAAGGATGTCTCTAAGAGTTTACTACCTAAAGTGGCAGAGAGCCTTCAAGACATTACTTCAAAATTTAGGGAGAAGTTTGCAGAACACTTGAAGCTTGGGTTGACAAAATGATGCTCTGAATTCTAAGACTAGTGATGATCTCCTTCCAACCAAGAGTTTCCTGCTTGTAGGCATCTGAAGAAAGGCAGCAAAGGGGACAATGGACATCTACAACATGATACCATCTCACCAATTATGCAATTGACACGTTCATCTCATAAGTCATGATATAAGCATGTAATTGTGTCATTTGTGCCATGATAGCAGTGATTACTGCTTGTCATCATTTTAATGTTATGGTGGGCTTGTTGCAAATGGCTATATTCCTCCATCTTTGTGCCTTTCAAGATCTTTCAAAAAATGCTCTTTGGAGAAGAATTTGAATGTTCCTAATCCTAATTAGTTCTCTGCAGCAGCAATCTCCTGCTTGCAGCCACCTCCACCCACCCCTGTTCATCTTCTGTTGGATGAAAGAGGATTGGCTTTCAAAGGAGAGCATTTCACATAAATTCTCGTGGATGGAATATGAGGATCTTACACCGATTTCTAACAGAGTGAACAAGCTGTGTGACTATCTCTCCAGCAGTGTAAAGCCACACATTTCACTTCCATCCCAAGGGAAGTCATAGTGAAGAATAGCAGGCTTAAAGCTTTTCCAGACTGTGGACATGGATAGCCAGGAGACTTCAGAGCCAGGGAAAGAGGGACTAACTGAAAATATTATGCTGTCTGCCACATCCAGAGATCAAAATAAGCTCAACAGCAGAATAACACAGTTGGAAAGGACCTTGGAAGACTTCTGGTCCAACACCCTACTCACGCAGGAGACCCTATACCATTTCAGACAAATGGTTGTTCAATCTCTTTTTAAAAACCACCAATGTTGGAGCACTCACAACTTTTAGTGGCAAATCATTCCAATGATTAATTGTTCTCACTGTCAGGATATTTCCTTTTATTTACAGGTTGGATCTCCCCTTGATTAGTTTCCCTCCATTGCATCTTGTCCTGCCTTCTGGTGCTTTGGAGAATAATTTGATTCCCTCGTCTTTGTGGCAGCCCCTCAAATATTGGAACACTGCTATCATGTCACCACTAGGCCTTCTTTTCATTAGACTAGACATGCCAATAAAGGAAAATATTTGTAGGTCAGGGTTGAAACGAGGGGTCCTTGGTGTTTTCTGAGCTTGGTGGTTTCCTTGCAGACATTTCACAATCAAACTAGGTAACATCATCAGTGCTAGAAGAGACTGGGAGAGGAGGAGGAGGAGGAGGAGGAGGAGGAGGAGGAGGAGGAGGAGGAGGAGGAGGAGGAGGAGGAGGAGGAGGAGGAGGAGGAGGAGGAGGAGGAGGAAGACAACTGTGGGGTCCTTGGTGCTCTCTGAGTTTGCTTGTTTTCTTGCAAACATTTCATTACCCAAATCAGGTAACCTTGTCAGTCCTAGTACTGATGATGTTACCTAGTTTGGGTAATGAAGCATCTTCAAAAAAACAACCAGGCTCAGAGAGCACCAAGGACCCCTCATAGTCTAGACATATCCAACTCCTGCTTCCAGTTCCACTCTCAGGAGTCCAAAAGGAAGAGTTGTGGAGGCGCAGCAGTTAAAATGCAGTACTGCAGGCTGACTCTGCCAACTGTCAGCAATTTGATCCTGATCAACTCAAAGTTGACTCAGCTTTCCATCCTTCTGAGATCAGTCAAATGAGAACCCAGATTGTTGGGGGCAATGTGCTAACTCTGTAAACCATTTAGAGGGCTGTAAAGCACTATGAAGTGGTACAGAAGTCTAAGTGCTATTCCTATTGCTATATAAGTCTAAATGCCAATGTTCTTTCCCTTCTAGGACAGGAAGAGCCATGGTGGCACAGTGGTTAGAATGCAGTACTGCAGGCTACTTCTGCTAACTGCCAGCTGCCAGTTGAACTGGCAGTTCAATTCTCACCGGTTCAAAGTTGACTCAGTTTTCCATCTTTCCAAGGTGGGTAAAATGGGACCCAGATTGTTGGGGGCAAGAGACTTACTCTGTAAACCACTTAGAGAAGCTGTAAAGCATTGTGAAGCAGTATATAAATTTAAGTGCTATCACTATTGCTATTCCTCCCTCCCTCCCTTCCTTTGTGGTACAATGGTTAGAATGCAGTATTACAGGCTAACTCTGTCCACTGCCAAGAGTTTGGTCTTGATGGGGTCAAGGTTGACTCAGCCTTCCATCCTTCTGAGGTCGGTCAAGTGACGACCCAGATTGTTGGGGGCAATACACTGACTTTGTAAACCACTTAGAGAGGGCTGTAAAGCACTGTAAAGTGGTATATAAGTCTAAGTGCTATTGCTATTGCTGAAAAGGTAGCAAAACAGAAGTCACATTGAGAAGCGAAACAACCTTCAGAGGTGCTGCAAGACAGATTGTGACATAATTTTCCAAGCGATCCAAGGAGCAAAGCTCCTCCCTCCACACATCCCCAAATGCTCCTCTGTGTAGTTTTCAGGCAGAGGAGGTTGGTCCTCACAATGAGTCTATTATTATCACCATAATCATCCTTTCCGCCATCTTCTCAAGCCCTATTGACATCTGCAGAGCAGAGGGAGCTGGAGCCTAGCTGGAGACATCTGCTGCGATGTTTATCATGCCAAAAACCGGGAGCCGCCTCCACATGTAAGCCGCATCCCTTGTCGCTCATTAGTGTGACACTGGTAATGAGGTAATGCATCGCAGGGGCTTTTGTGCAGTCTTCGCTTGCTTTAAAAGGTAACAATGCATAGATTGCAGAAATGAGCCACACGATCTGGAGGCAGCTCAAGGAGAAGGCAGAGGGAGGACACGGCAGCTTCACAGTTGAACTGACTTGATAATTACCCCAGGATCTCCAAGCACCAAATGCTTCATTTCAGAAAAGGTAGGAAAGAGACCTTCACCCAAGACCACTCCAGCTGGGTTTTCTCCTCTTCTCTCTACTCCAGGACTGTAACCATCAGTGGTGGGATTCAAAAAAATTTACTATCAGTTCTGTGGGCATGGCTTGGTGGGCATGGGGTGGCTTGGTGGGCATGGCAGGGGAAGGATACGGTAAAGTCCCCATTCCCAGCTCACTCCAGGGGGAAGGATTCCGCAAAATCCCCATTCCCTCCCCACCCCACTAACCTGCTTTCCAGCTCCGTTCTCCTGGGCAGGGCAACAAAAGAAGAGCCAGCCAATCAGCTGGGACTCGGGAGGCGGAGACTAGATGGGGGCGGGGCCAGTCAGTGGTGGGATTTGCCGGTTCTCTGAACTACTCAACATTTCCGCTATCAGTTCTCCAGAACTGGTCAGAACCGGCTGAATACCACCTCTGGTAAACATCAACTGCCCAAGATGGAATTTCATCTTCTGGAATTTCAGTCTTTAAACCATGGTTATTTTTTTCTTTGCAAATTAGGCACATCTTTCTTTGCAATAACTCCTCGACTTACAACAGTTCATTTAGTGATGGTTCAAAGTTACAACAGCACTGAAAAATGTGATTTGGGACTGTTTTTCACATTTAAGACCATTGGTCACATGAACAAAATTCAGATGCTTGGCCACTGGTTCATATTTATGATGGTGGCAGGATCTTGGGGGGCCATATGATCACCTTTTGTGAATGCCTGACACACAAACCGCCATGTTCCTAACACAACAACTGCCATGATTCCCTTAACAAATGTGGCAAGAAAGGTTGCAAAACGGGGGGAGGGGATTCACTTAACAACTGTCTCACTTGAGCAAAAAGGCTAGGCTCAATTGTGGTCATAAGTTGAGACATTTATTTATGTATTTAGTTTTACTCGAAAGCCACTCCAGGATGGTTCCCTGAATAGACAGAGAGACAGACAGAGGCAGAGGGAGGGAGAGAGAGGGAGAAGGAGGGAGAAAGACAGAGACAGAGACAGAGAGAGACAAAGACAGAGACAGAGGGAAGGAGGGAGGAAGAGGGAGAGACAGGGGAGGGAGAGGGAGGGAGGGAGGGAGACAGAGAGAGGGAGGGAGACAGAGAGAGGGAGGGAGGGTGAGAAAGGGAGAGACAGAGAGGGAGGGGAGGGAAGGAGAGACAGAGACAGAGAGAGGGAGAGAGAGGAGAGAAAGAGAGGGAGCGAGAGGGAGGGAGTGGGAGGGAGAGAGAGAGAAAGACAGAGACAGAGACATAGGGAAGGAGGGAAGGAAAGGGAGGGAGGGTGAGAGAGAGACAGAGAGAGGGAGAGGGAGGGGGAGGGGGGAGAGAGAGGGAGATGGAGGGAGAGAGAGGGAGAGGGAGGGAGGGAGAGGGAGGGAGAGAGAGGGAAATGGAGGGAGAGAGAAAGACAGAGACAGAGACATGGGGAAGCAGGGAGGGAGAGGGAGAGGGAGGGAGGGGGAGGGAGGAAGGGAGGGGGAGAGAGGGAGATGGAGGGAGAGACAGAAAGAGGGAGGGAGGGAGAAAGGGAGAGAGAGGGAGAGGGAGAGAGAACTGCAATAAATAAATACACATTTGTTCCAGGATTTATGTTTCACATTGCAATATTTATGCTGGATCTTTCTGCATGGGCATTCTTGTGTATGTCTGTGAGCTACAGATTTAGTTTACATCTGGATGCCTTGTTTTAACTATGGGCTCCCTGTCATGTTCTTTATGAACAGAAAGGCAGGCAACTTGATATATGTCCTATAATTAATTAATACAGTGAGAGAGAGAGAGAGAGAAGCCACTGAGCATCATCTTCCTTTGCAGGAAGCGAGAGCCAAAACGACAGAGATGCCGAAAGAAGAGTGAGCTGTTCCTGCATCCATGCCAACAATGACATAGCAACTCCACCGCCGGAGAGAACCAGCCTGTTTCAAGGATTGTTTGGCTCCGTAGTAATAGGAGCCCTTGCAAAATAGGAGCTTTGCTGCCAGTCAGAGACCATCTGGCAATGGGAGATTCGTCCTTTGTTTCTGATTCATCCAGTCTTCCCAAAGTAGCCACCTCTTTGATTACAGGGAGTTAAAAAAAATTGGTCTGGTGAAAGAACTGTGGATGGAACTCTTCCCTGTGGGAGTGTCTGGCCCGGGTACATACGGTCCTCACAATGATCCCTCATTTTACGATTGTTTGAAGTTATGGCGATCACAGAACAGGTGCTTTAGGGCCCGTAAAACACCCTGAGGAATCGCAACAGGTCATGTGCCCTTGCAGTCACATGACCACATGTCAGGTGGGTGAGCTTGACCATCAGTTGTGGTGTTCCGTGGTCACATGACCATATTTGCAATTGTGTTGTTGTTGGTGGTGGTGGTGGTTTCCAGCAGAGGTGGTATTCAGCTGGTTCTAACCAGTTCTAGAGAACCGCTAGTGGAAATTTTGAGTAGTTCAGAGAAGCGGCTAATCCCACCTCTGACTGGCCCCGCCCCCATCTATTCTCCGCCTCCCGAGTCCCAGCTGATTGGCTGGGTCTTTTTTTGTTGCCCTGCCCAGGAGAACGGAGCTGGAAAGCAGGTTAGTGGGGTGGGGAGGGAATGGAGATTTTGCAGTGTATCCTTCCCCTCCCGCACCCACCAAGCCATGCCCACAGAACCGGTAGTAAAAAAAAAATTCCAGCGTTGTTTGCCAGTGTCCATCCACAGACACCCAATCATCGTTCATTGAACTTTATTTTCTTACTGATCACTTAAGGACTGCAGCATTTGCTTAACAAGCACTGTGAAAAAGGTAACAAGATTTTTTTTTAAAAGGTCATTTGGGTGCCTGAATTTACCACAGTAATTCCAGACTCAATGACGGATTGAAATGTCTATGGAGATTCTCAGTCATCCAGATCATGGTAGTCCCAAAGGTGCTTTCCCGCCTCCTTTTCTTTTTTCCAAGAGACAACTGGACTTCCAGAAAATCCAGTTGCCTCTTGAGGGGAAGAAAACCATCTCTGGGATTACAGATTTAAGTTGAGAGCTACCTGTCTTTCACAAAAAGGTAACAAGGTAAAAAGGTCATTTGGGTGCCTCAATTTACCACAGTAATCCCAGGCTCAATTACAGTTGTAATTTGAGGACTACTTGTATGTATGCTTATATCCAGATCAAGTACATAAACGTCATACTAAAAAGGATTTATTGGGTTCAGACAGTATCAGCATATCCAAACCTTTTAATGCACCACCCCAGCCTAAGTATGATAAATTCTCCAGACAGCCTGGCAGGAGAAACTCAAGTTAATGTAAATAATCAAAGTAGCCTAGATGAGCTATTTTACTCTGGGGAAACACAATCAGCTTCATCTGGCTGCCTATTAACGAGAAGATGATTGATTGCTTCCAAAGATGTCTATTCCTATAACTTAGTCAATGTTTTTACTATTGATTTGCCATTAGTTGATTATTATTTTTTTTAAAAAAAAAAAGGGTGTCACCAGAGATATAATCTAGCTGGTTCGATGTGTTTCCAGTGGAACCAGTTATTGTTTTCTTTCCAAAGTTAAATCCCATATTTCCTCATTCTGTACTAAAATGAATAAAAAGGTATAACTGAAGATGGAAGGTTGGATGGGAAACTGAGTTGCAGTTCAAGTAGATCACTGAAAAGATCTCAACGTCTTCAGTAAGAACAAAAAGTGACATGATCCAAATAGACCCTGAGAAGATCAGCAGGATTGGCCAAAAAAAAAAAAAAAACATTTCTGCAGCAAAGGGCAAACCCTGAAAAACATGAAGAAAGGCAAGACGGTTGGAAGACCTGGGAAGTTGGGGGATGGGCCAACCAGAAGATCTGTGAAAGATGTAAGGAGATGCTGAGAAGACGGAGGGGTGGACAAGCCAGTGGGAACTTGATGAGAAAATCAATGGGTAGACAGACAGCCAGGAAGATGCTAAAATGATGGAGTGTACATCACAACCAGTTGTTGCTTAATTTAGATAACACCCTGGGTATCTCTATTCTCCGTCTGCTAAAACGAAACAAAAGTCAAGAAGACAACCCACCTGAAAAAAAAGGCAGACCAACAACCAAAGTTTGCATGTTAAATTATTCCCCCTGTCAAGCCAAATTCTACAGGTTCAGCCTTCGGCATAAAACACTACAATTCTTCTCTATGGTTGCACAGCCTCCCTCCTCGTTGCCCTCTCCCCTCCCACCTCCTCCTTTAGCCCTAACAATTATGATGCCCCCATTTCCTCTGCACAGCCCCCCCCCCTGTGGACTCTCTTTGGTAGATTTAATAAGCTCGAGTTATTGCTGTTCAATCTACTCATCAACTGCACATCCAGGATTACAATTTCAACCATGCCAGCCGACGTGCTGCGTGTCACTGCAGGAGACAGGAGACAGGAGAAAGGGATGATCAAAAGGAGGACTTTTTCCCCCACCTACCCTGAGTTTCTTTTACACACACACACATACACACACATGCGCACACACTCCTCTGTCTGCATCAGCATCGAGTCCCTCAAAGAGAGAGATGGCTCCAGGGCAGAGGATAGTATGACTAATTTGTAAGTCAGCCTCTGTCTCCCTTCCACTGTATGATAAAGACATTAATATTACGGCTAAGAGGATTTCTGTTGTTGGGGGAGGGTGTTTCCTGTTATTCAGGTCATCCTGCCCCTCAGATGGCTTCTCTCGGAATCCCATTGAGGAGGGGGGGGGAGAGAAATAGATTAAACTCTGAAATTGGAGTAGGCCTATTGGATCGTGTTTCTTTGGCCCTTCCAGTTCCTTTGCTGACAATGCTTGAGGTAAACACGTATTCATCATCGGAAATTAAAATCATACAAAGTCATACGTTGGAAGCAGTTTGCCAGCAGTCTGGATTCGAATGCAGCAAAAATAAATCATGGGGAACCCCAAGTGGACAAAGTTCTTGAAAATGAGCAGGTCAAGGTCTGGTGGGACTTTCAGATCCAAATAACTGGCCCACAGCACGCCTGACATCACTGTTGTGGAAAAGAAAAATGTCTGGTTGATATTGCAATACAAGGTGATGCGTGAATTGAAGAGAAACAGCTAGAAAAAAATATGACAAAATATCGTGTTTTGCAAATTGAAGTTGAGTGACAGTGGAGGATGAAATCAATGGTTATACCAACATTAATAGGAGCTGTTGGAGCAATAGCAATAGCACTTAGACTTATATACCGCTTTATAGTGCTTTACAGTCCTCTCTAAGTGGTTTACATAGCCAGCATATTGCTCCCAACAATTTGGGTCCTCGTTTTACCCACCTCGGAAGGATGGAAGGCTGAGTCAACCTTGAGCCTGGTGAGATTCGAACTGCCAAATTGCAGGCAGCTGGCTGCAGCAGAAGTAGCTTACAGTACCGCACTCTAACCACTGCACCACAGAGGGTTGTCTAGATGCATGGAAATTTTGAACTTATTATACCTGAATATCCTAACTTTGCAAAATATCACCCTACTTGGACCTGCCTATATACTCAAAAAGACGCTACCTTAACAGCTCTTAGGTCCTTGGTTAGGACTTGAACTGTTAAGCTTTTAACCAATCCCAGACTGTGAATCGAATGAAAGATTAAAGCTTAAACAATAACAAAAAAATCTCAAAGAGAGGACCACTAGAAGATCTTTTTCTGCCATCAGCTTTCTGTGTTTCTAAATATTATTCACTCTATGTTCTTTTTAAGCGACAATGTACGTAAGGGCAGGAATAAAACACGACAGCAAAAACCATCTTAATATGCTTCCACATTGATTCCTTTTGTGTGGTGTTGTAGTGAGGTGTTCCTGCCCATTAATAAAACACAACACAGGAATGAATGACTTTTGTATAGTGAAATCACGTTGATTTGGCTTTGGCCATGTTTCATTGATGCATATATAGAAAAAGACGATGAAAGAAAAGAAGGAAAAAAATAGCGTTATTCTAGCAAAGAATAGATAGCATTGCCAGAACTTGAGATGAACTGCAGTGGACAAATTATTATTATTATTTTTTTAAAAAAAGAGGATGGTAGAAGGATGAATTTCTAACATTTTGATTTAACACTGAATTGCATAAAAAGTTCCAGGCAACTGTGAAATCTATGTGTCACCCTTCAAGAATCTTTCTTCTGCTTGTCTTTCCAGCTGCCATAGTAATGGGGGGAGGGAGGATAAACTGGGCTTTGTGGGGGGAGAAGAATGTTAGAGGTTTTAGAGAGTAAACTGTAACACTTGGGGAAAACTTTATTGTTTATGCTTCCTTGCTTACTGTGCAGCCGCAGCATCTTATCTAACCAGGCCAAGGTTAATGGCCAAATGTCTGCATCACCACCTGAAGTTGCCTCACATGACATTATACACATCTCAGATTGGATGGACTCTTTGAAGTTTGAACTATTGTGGGTGGGAACATTGCCATAACTTTGTATATGTGATTTTCGCCCCTAATATCTCAGATCTTGAATTCTTTTGATGCTACCACTTGATTTCCAGTAAAAGTCCTTTTCTCTATAACAATGGAGTCTAAGGGTGTCTTTCTTGGATTTTGAATGGAGCCTCACCTGACATTATTCAAGATCTGAGATATGACAACTCAGCTTGCCCTGGCTCCAGAAGGGGGAAGAGAATGTTAAAAACGATAGTTCCCATCATGAAGGGATAATGGTTGAAGGTTTGGTCTATTTATCCAAAGGAATTATTTAATGGGAAGGAGAGAACATATTATATCGCAGACTGCTGCCTTTTCTAATCCAAAACAAATTAGAAATGTTCACACAGTCAATGATTTCATAAGATAAATGTTTCCTTGAATCATAACCCTCAGGCCTGAAAATGGGAAGGAGAGATTGTGTGATGGAATGAGAACATTCACACAGAAAGTTCAAGTCGTACTCAACTTCCGACTGTTCATTTAACAACAGCTCAAAGTTACAATGGCTTTGGGGAAAAGGGGATTTATGAGCTGTCATCCCGCTCATGACAGTTGCACTTTTCCCACAGTCACAAGATCGCAACTTGGGGGCTTGACAACCAGCTCACATTTACAATCAATTTCAGCATCCTGAGTCCACATGATCGTGGTTTGCAGTCTTCCTGGCTGGTTTCCAATAAGCAACATCAGTTGGGGAAGACTGGATTCACTTAACAACCATGTGAGTCACTTAACATCCAGTGTAAAATGGTCAACAAATGGGTCTGGTTAAAGGATGACTTGCTTTCCCACGGTACCAATATACAACAGAAATTCCAGACACAATTATGGTGGTAAGTCAAGGACTACCTGTAAATTCATAGGGGAGAAAGATTCAATTTCATCTCCTCCTTGACAAATTCATCTTCTATGCATGGGCAAACTCAAGATCATCTGCAATTAGTTCTACAATTACTCTTTGTGTTTCAGATGTTTTACAAATATGTAAAAAAAAATCCTGCAAGATGAACCTATTGATTTATTTCACTTGCATTGTCAAAATGTTACATTTGGTCTTGCACTTTTGTGAACGCTCAGGGTCCTTCTGCTCTCCCCAAGTTGTCTTCAATATTTTTGCTAAGTGTTCCTTAGGAATTAAATGGAAGTGACAGCTTCGGGCCAGCTTGAAGATAATATGTTTAGAAAGAGATTATGTAAACTAATATTATGTTTAATTAATGAATGTCTATACCAAGAGAGCTGGCATTCTAAACCTAGCTGAAGTGACAGTGTTTAGCATGATCCTTTTGCAAATTTGCTTTGGTGCACCTGGGTTCCTTAAAAACAAATACCACCAGGTAGCCTATTTTTCCTTCCAATGTGGTATAATTCCCAATATTCTAGTGAAAGGATGAGTTTTATTCTATCTAATCCAATGGAAAGTTAGAAAGGAATTGTGTGATGGTTGTGATGTTACAACAAACTCCACCCCCACAAGATACTTGTGTGCCATGTTGCAGTCCAAGTATGGAAGGGCAAACCTACAACTGTGACTTCATGACAAAAATTTGGTCAACTAGGCATCATTGTGGGAACAAATGGTTGCATGTGTCTAAAATAATTGAAATTGAGGGCTCTGTCAATAAAATAACTGTTGGCAAGGCAACGACTCCATGTGGACCTGGAAATAGTAGATTATCTGGACCTCTTTCAGTTGGGTTTAGGTTTAGATCAGTGGTGGGATTCAAAAGTATTTACTACCGGTTCTGAGGACGTGGCTTGGTGGGAATGGCAGGGGAAGGATATACTGCAAAATCCCCATTCCCTCCCCACCCCACTAACCTGCTTTCCAGCTGCGTTCTCCTGTGCAGGGCAACAAAAGAAGACCGAGCCAATCAGCTGGGATTCGGGAGGCAGAGAAGAGGTGGGGTGGGCCCAGTCAGAGATGGGATTTGCCGGTTCTCCCAACTACTCAAAATTTCCACTACTGGTTTTCCAGAACCTGCTGAATACCACCTCTGGTTTGGATACAACACTATGATAGCATTGGTTGCACTTATCAATGATGTCTGGCAGGACCAAGTTAAAGATGATGTGCTCTTGGTCCTCCTTCATCTCTCAGGTGCATTCCACATCATCAATCATGACAGTCTTCTGGATCACCCCCCAGGGGTTGGGCCTGGGAAGGGGGGCATTGCTTTATAGTGGGTCTCCTCCTCCTTCCCCCTTTTTCCGAGGCAATTCCAGTCAATATTGGTAAACAGGGAGAAATCCAGCCAGGTCCCTTGTTTTGACAGTCCTCACAAAGCTTGAGGCTTGCTCTACTATTATCCAACATCTATGAGGCTCTAGAGCTCTGGGAGTTAGGTGGCATATAAATTTAATACATGGTGATAACGGTGGTGGAGATGGAGATGCTAATGATTCAGTCTTTGTACCTGGAGGCTGTAATTGTTTGGATAAAGAAGAACAAGCGTAGACACAAGCTTATCACACGGAGTGGTTTAATTTGCTGGTCACAGTGATCCTTAGTTTTTGTCCAAATGGTACAACTCTAGGAGGAATTACTATGTGTTTTAAGGATCCTCCTGGATTCTCAGGTCCTACTTAGGTCCATGGTCAGGAAGCCTTTGCACAGATCAATTCTGGGTACTGGTTACATCCCCTTCTGGATCAGAAGGCTCTTTACAAAGTCACTCATGCCAAAGCCACCTTCAATTTAAACTATTCCAATGCATTTTAGATGGGGCTGCCCTTAGAGACTGCTCAGAAGCTACCATTAATCCCCACAAAGTTTTGGTCTGTCTATAGAACTCATAAATGAATAAATACCTGCAGGAATATAGGTTTTGTTTTTCTTCTTTTAAGACTGGGGGAATTCATCAAACATTTGCCAGGAATATGTATCTGAAGGGCTGCATTCCAGCTGGTAGGCTACAATTTGTGAATTTCTGAGTTATGGCTTATTTTGTTAAGAGAGCCTCTATCCATTCTCAGTGTCATAAGCTGAATGGATTCTTGCTCTGATTTGTTTAGCAGGAGTCTGCACTTTCTCCAGCTTAATGATTATCAACAGAAATAATCTTATTAAATATGACCTTTACTTTTATTGTGCCTGGCACTTTAAGGATTTCATATGCAGCACATAAACCAGTTTATTCCATTGTTTTCCATGGTTATGTTTACACTCCCATTGGCAAATGGCAACGGTTTATTACTTAATTTATTGCCAAACTAAAGTACTAAACTTCTCTACTGTCTGTGATGCAGTGACAATGAATTAACTGTTTTTCTAACTCATAAAACCTAGGCTTCTGGCTCACTCTTTTCCTTGAGGTTAATAGAAATCCTGCTATGTTTGGAGTCTGGCCAAGGAATGATCATGATAAAGCTATTACAAGGTCAACACCTTCATAAAACAGGAATCAGTAATGAAGGTTCAACAAACAATATATCATGGATACTCCTAACTCTATGAGTGGTTATTCCGGTAGCAAAGTATTTTATGGAAGGAGTTGGAAGCAACCTGAGTGGTCATTTAATCCAACCTTCTGCTTGTTGTAGAACTCTTTTAAATCATAGATGGCCATCCACTCTCCGTTGCTTTGAGCAAGCCCAAAGATGACATAATGAAATCCAGTTGAGTCCAATCCTTTATCTGAACATAGAATAATAGAATTGGAGGGGATCTTGGAAGTCTTTCAATCCAAACCCCTACTCAAGGAAAAGGCCCTATACCATTTCAGATAAATGGTTGTCCAGTCTCTGTTTGAAACCTCCAATGATGGAGCTCCCACAACTTCTGAAGGCAAGCTATTCCATTGATTGATTCCTCTCACCGTTAGGAAATTTCTCCTTCATATAGGATGCTTCTCTCCTTGGTTAGTTGCCAGCCATTGTTTCTTACCTTGCCATTGGTGCTTTGGAAAATAGGTTGAGCCCCTTGTCTTTGTTGGAGCCCCCCAATTATTGGAAAATTGCTATAATGTCTTCCCTAGTCCTTCTTTTCATTAGACTAGACATGCCCAATTCCTGCAACCATTTTGCATATGTTTTAGCCTCCAGACTTCCAGCTCCCTAACCAATCTTTTTGCTCTTCTTGGCACTCTTTCCAGTGTCTCAAAATCTTTTTTTTATATTCTGGTGACCAGAACTGGATGCAGTATTCCAAGAGAGGTCTGACGAAGACTTCGGAAAGAGGTGTTAGAACTTTACATGATCCCTCTATTAATGCAGCCTAGAATTGCATTGGCTTTTTTAGCTGCTGCCACACAGCAGCCTAACACCTAACAGCTAACACCTAAGGTTGAGGAAGGCTTATCTATATTCTAATCCACATTTGGTCTCCAGAAATTTTAAACAAGGATAATTCTAAATCTACCTGAACATTCCAAAGATTGAACTCAGAGCCTTTCATGTGTAAAGCCATTTTAAGGCAGGTGGACGTCAACTCAAGTCCATCCATCTTAAATTTACTGAGATGGAGAAACACAGATATGAAGCAGGCATTCGGCCATTGAGCTTCATCATCACCCCAAAATTAACTTCATCAAATGCCTCCAAGGTGTTCCAAACACCCTTGATTTTTGATTTTTCAAACCCAAGCTACCTTTGCTGTTAAGCCAAAAATATTTTTCATAGGAAAGAAGAACATGATTATCTGCACAATTAGGCATTTTAGAATACAATTGTATTTTGTTTGTTTGACTTTTCACTCTGTCATCTCTCTCTCTTTCTTATTTTTAAAGCTAAAAGAGGAATTTGTAGGACAGGACAGGGGGAGGTTATACCACAGCTCCTTCTAGCGGTTAAAATATCATTGAACATCTGCAAGGAACAATCCAATCCTAACACTATATTGAGTAGATGTTACTTAGGATTACCAATAGTTATCCTTCAGTGTTAACGAAATTGCTTCTTTTAGCACTAGGGAAAGAGAGCTGCAATTTTTCAAAAAGATAAAGGAGGATTCTTAATCAAGTTGACATGAACTGCAGGGATATTTTGCTACCTGACCACTATTTTCCAAAATGATCACTGATATCCCACAATTCTCCATTATCAGCAATCCTGAATTTGCCATGCTGATGATAGATAGATAGATAGATAGATAGATAGATAGATAGATAGATAGATAGATAGATAGATTAGATAGATAGATAGACAGACAGACAGACAGATAGATGATAGATAGGTAGATGATAGATTGATTGATAGATATATTAGATAGATAGATAGATAGATAGATAGATAGATAGATAGATAGATAGATAGATGATAGATAGATAGATAGATAGATAGATAGATAGATAGATAGATAGAAAGGTGATAGATAGGTAGATGATAGATAGATTGATTGATAGATAGAAATAGATAGATTAGATATAGATAGATAGATAGATAGATAGATAGATAGATAGATAGATAGATAGACAGACAGATAGACAGATAGATAGAAAGGTGATAGATAGGTAGATGATAGATAGATTGATTGATTGATTGATAGAGATAAATAGATTAGAGATAGATAGATAGATAGATAGATGATAGATAGATAGATAGATAGATAGATAGATAGATGATAGATAGATGATAGATAGATAGATAGATAGATGATAGATAGATAGATAGATAGATAGATAGATAGATAGATAGATAGATAGATAGATAGATAGATAGAGAAAGAGAGAGAGAGAGAGAGAGATGGAAGCAAAAGTTACTGTTTGGGACTCTACTGCACCCTCAGAGCCCACCATCCTTAGAGGTGAGAAATGCTTCCCCCATGATGGAGTTGCTACAAGCGATTGCTCATCTATGTAGGTCCTCAGTTATCCATTCACTAACTGAATCCTAGAATAATGGACAGTTAATCTTCCATTATCAACCTGGCAGCACTGATAGGGCTGGTGAGGGTTGTGTTAACGTTTGCTCATTAATCATGGAAAAATGTGCAGGAGCACTGCCCATTCGATAAATGATGTGTGGCATCTGTGATCAGATCTGTGTAGGCAAATACAATGGGTTATATGACAAGGCTAAGTCATGCATACAAATTGCCAACCAGAGTCATGAAAGGGATACAAACGGCACACCCCTTTGTTCCTGGGCGCTCAATTCTCTTAAAGAAAGACTTGGCACTTGAAAATGAATAGCAATAGCACTTAGACTTATGTACCGCTTCACAGTGCTTTGCAGCCCTCTCTAAGTGGTTTACAGAGTCAGCCTCTTGTCCCCAACCATCTGGGTCCTTATTTTAACCACATCGGAAGGTTGGAAGGCTGAATCAACCTTGACCCCAGCAGGATCAAACTCTTGGCAGTGGGCAGAGTTAGCCTATGATGCTACATTCTAACCATTGCACCACCATGGAAGGGAGGGAGGTAGGGAGGTAGGGAGGTAGGGAGGTAGGGAGGGAGGAAGGAAGGAAGGAAGGAAGGAAGGAAGGAAGGAAGGAAGGAAGGAAGGAAGGAAGGAAGGAAGGAAGGAAGGAAGGAACATAGGGGGAATCTCAGGTGGGATGCACAATTTCCAAAAGCAGGAGGAGGTCCAAGTCAGTTTGGGAGAAGACTTCTCAGGGATAAAATGGATCATTAGCTGCAAGATTTATGATATCCATTTTGCCCGTGGTGGCGCAGTGGGTAGAATGCAGTATTGCAGGCTAATTCTGCTCATGTTGCCAGGAGTTCGATTCCTTCAATGCTGATTGGCTCAAGATGGGCTGAGCCTTCCATCCTTCCGTGATGAGTAAAATGAGGATCCAGATTGATGGGGGGGCAATAGGCTCTAAACTGCTTAGAGAGGGTTGGAAAGCACTGTGAAGCAGTATATAAGTCTAAGTGCTATTGCTATTCCTTTAGAACTCCCTGAAGTTGTCAAAATGCAAAAGAAGAATCACAATTTTGGAGTCTAGAAGGATTCTGGTAGCTGTCAAACAAATGCTGGCAATGCCCTAAACGCAGTGTTTACAAACCTGTATTACACTTCCAATTAATCTACTCTCATAACGTATTAACCCCAAGAAGCTTCTGTGTGCCATTTTAACATTACCGATTTAGTTCTAGCAGCTAATATATAAGCAGAAGTAATCCAAATTCTATTTCTGCATCCTTTCACAACTACAGTGTCCTTGACTCTGATCTCTGCTATGATTGTTCATTTTTAAGTATGAAAACTGAAGTCCCAAGGTGTTTGATAAAGTAGAGCCAAGGATACATTGCCAGCTTGTCTCTAAATCAAAATAATTTGATGCCTCTTTAGTCACATGCATTTTTTTTCTCCAAAAATGAAATGAACTGAGCTCATAAAAAAAAATGAGGGGGGGAGACAAAATGTCTCTCCAGTTGCTCCACGCATGAAATGAATTACAGCAAGATCATTGTCTCCAGCAAAGGCAGGAAAAGTCTGCAGAACCTAACAAATAGCTTTCCAATTAATAGGCCACATAATTCATCAGAACATGGGGAGATGGCTTGTGTGAGTCCTGCAGCCTAGCCAGGATTTACAAAAGGTTTGGTGGAGGGTTTGACAGACATGCTAGGGACACAATCGGTAGTGAAGGAGGTGTACGGGGGGAGGGGAGGGGAGGAAGGAGGAAGGAGGGGAGAGGAAGGGGAGAGGGAGGGAGGGAGGGAGGGAGGGAAGGGGAGGGAGGAAGGAAGAAGGAAGGAAGGGAAGGAAGGAAGGAAGGAAGGAAGGGGAAGGAAGAAGGAGAAAGAAGAAAGAAAGAAAGAAAGGGGAAGAAGAAGGAAGGAAGGAAGGAAGGAAGGAAGGAAGGAAGGAAGAAGGAAGGAAGGAAGGAAGGAAGGAAGGAAGGAAGGAAAGGAAGGAAGGAAGGAAGGAAGGAAGGAAGGAAGGAAGGAAGGAAGGAAGGAAGGAAAAGGAAGGAAGGAAGGAAGGAAGGAAAGGAAGGAAGGAAGAAAGAAGGAAGGAAGGAAGGAAGGAAGGAAGGAAGGAAGGAAGGAAGGAAGGAAGGAAGCAGGAAGGAAGGAAGGAAGGGGGGAAGGGGAAGGAAGGAAGGGGGAAGGGAAGGAGGAAGGGGAAGGAAGGGGGGAGGGAAGGAAGGAAGGAAGGAAGGAAGGAAGGAAGGAAGGAAAGAAAGAAAGAAAGAAAGAAAGAAAGAAAGAAAGAAAGAAAAAGAAAGAAAGAAAGAAAGAAAGAAAGAAGAAGGAAGGAAGGAAGGAAGGAAGGGGAAGGGAAGGAAGGAAGGAAGGAAGGAAGGAAAAGGAAAGAAAAGAGGAATGGAAGAAAGAAAGAAAGAAAGAAAGAAAGAAAGAAAGAAAGAAAGAAAAGAAAGAAAAGGAAGAAAGAAAGAAGAAAGAAAGAAAAGAAAGAAAGAAAGAAAGAAAGAAAGAAAGAAAGAAAGAAAGAAAGGGAGGGAGGGGGTCCCGTTTAAAACTCTGTCAAGCACTAGAGAGAGAAACAATAACAATATAATCACATTATAGGCTAATCCCACAGGTTTTGCGGAATGCATCTGGGATTGGAAATTCTTTTATTTTTGGATATCGTCGATCCATGAAGAGAGCTTTTTTAAAATATTGGTGAAGCCAGTAGCAAAATAACGAAAACAGCTCAAGTAGACAACATGAGCCACAAGAAACCTTGGAGACACCCCAGGCTAGCCAACACCCCCCCACACACACACACACACACAACCTTCACCCACCCTCGATTCAATCGCTCACAAAGTTGTAATTTACAAATTAACAAATTGGTCGGTAAATTCTGGGAGACTATAGGAATTAGCTTACGTCAGGCATTTCTCCACCCTGGTCACACTGTTGCTTGAGAATGTTTTATTTTATTTTTTCTTTAATCACCTTGGGTGGAAGAAACACAGCCATCCTGTAAATCCGCTTGAGTGTTAAAGGCAAGGAGCTTGTTAACGGCTTTAAGGCTCAGGCAATTTCTCAAATCAAACAGAAACCATCCCGGTTTACAGTTTTGCTGGAAAACAGAATACCCAATGGCCGAACGGCCAGTATTAATGTCCTATTACTAAGATATTATCACCTGCAAGGTTCAGTTCAGGTTAACCTTAGCAGTACATTCAGGAAGATGGTTTCATGCCAAGGATGGATACAACTGGACTACAGTCAGTGGTGGGATTCAAATAATTTAACAA
Source organism: Notechis scutatus (assembly GCF_049901735.1). Classification (NCBI taxonomy): domain Eukaryota; kingdom Metazoa; phylum Chordata; class Lepidosauria; order Squamata; family Elapidae; genus Notechis; species Notechis scutatus. The sequence goes on along the minus strand of NC_142017.1, from coordinate 7,594,596 downwards.
CCCGATCTCTGCCCTAATGATTTCTTCCAACAACCAGTTCACCAAACTGCTCAGAAAGTTAACAACTGGTTCTGCCGAACCGCTGTGAACCGGCTGAATCCCAACACTGACTACAATCCGTTTTATTTCATTATGAATCAAAACATTGGCTATTGCAACCTTCTCTGGCATACGTTTCATTAGCCATCTGACCTACCCACATAATTTTTCAGAGCCCATTCAGCAAAATAGACCGTAGGCACGTAGAAATTGTGAAGCCAGACAGCACCGTCGCTTTTACTCTGGGTGTCATTCGCTCTGCGTTCCCACCTGTTGCTAGAACAGCGTTTGCAAGGAAAACAGAATTGGCTGGTGACCGAAGGCGATGCATAATTTAGAACATCCTCCTCTTTTTTGTAACACGGCAATAGCCACATTGTGTAGGCTTGTAATGCTCAGCTAACCATGGCAAACTGGATTCATAGTCTTAATTCTTTCAGATTCAGGATTCTGCTTTGGCTTTGGCTTTGGCTTGCAGAGTGTGTGTGAGAGGAAGGAAGGAAGGAAGGAAGGAAGGAAGGAAGGAAGGAAGGAAGGAAGGAAGGAAGGAAGGAAGGAAGGAAGGAAGGAAGGAAGGAAGGAAGGAAGGAGAATAGAGGTGGAGAGGAATGGAAGGATGGAGGGAGGGAGGGAGGGGGCAGGGAGGGAGGGAGGAGAATAGAGGTGGGGAGGAATGGAAGGATGGAGGGAGGCAGAGAGGGAGGAAAGAAGAAGGAAGGAAGGAAGATAGAGGAGGGGAGGGGGGGAGGGAGGGAGGGAGGGAGGGAGGGAGGGAGGGAGGAAGGAAGGAAGGAAGGAAGGAAGGAAGGAAGGAAGGAAGGAAGGAAGGAAGGATCTCCATTTCACAACATTTCTTGGGAATGATTTGCCAATCTATCACCACCTTCTGGGATATTTTTGGAATCTCCAATCAAGCCTAACTATGTGCAATTAAATAGGTGTTAGCCACAAGATGAACCTACCTTCTATCCCCATCCTGGCCCTAAAGTCTGCCCCACAGCGCCTCCCATCTGTTCTGCCATTGAGGTCCTCCACCTTGACACTGGTCATTCTCTTCTCTCTTTTTTATCACTTCTCTCACAGCATTATGGACTTCTCCAGGGATCTGGGGTGTTTTGGGAGGGTTTTTTGCATAATTTGTCTGAAACAAAATAATTTAAACCTGGTCCTTTGTGCCTCCAGTGAGAATGGTGAACCGATTTGTTCTATGATCCATTTGTTTGTTTTCCTAGCGTTCTCAGGAGTCTTCCTCAACACAGAAGTTCAAAAGCATTCATACTTTTTCTACTCTGTTTCTTCAGAGTCCAAGTTTGATAGCCATAGTTTTGCAGTCTAGCCTACAGCTCTGATATTCCCTAGGTGGAACTCTTTCATCCAAGTACTCATTAGGCTTCCTTTCAAAGCCAAGCCAGGATTAAACTAACTCAACTTGCTGAGATCTTTTTTTCTTCCTTATCATCGTGGTTTTTTTTTTTGTCTAATTCTTGCTCTCCTCTGCTGTTTCATTCTCCTTTTTCCCCCTGAAACAAAAATTAAAAGTAGTGTCATACTAGGAAGGGCAGGTGATGGCACCTTTATTTTTCCATATATATATGGAATACCATATATATACATATACATATACATATACATATACATATACATATACATATACATATACATATACATATACATATACATATACATATACATATACATATACATATACATATACATATACATATACATATATATATATATATATATATATATATATATATATATATATATATATATATATATATATATATATATATATATATATATATATATATTCAGCTTTGTTTGGGTATTTTTCCATGTCATTATAGTTGTGCTTTTAAAGTTGTAGCAACGTTTCGGCAGAATCTCATCTGCCATCATCAGGCTTCTGTTTTGTGGCAGATGAGATTCTGCCAAAACGTTGCTACAACTTTAAAAGCACAACTATAATGACGTGGGAAAATACCCGAACAAAGCTGAATACCATACATGTAAGTACCCGCGAAAACTTCAGAAAACAAATATATATATATATATATATATATATAATTTTAATCCATTCTACTTATAAAGAGACTTAACTAATGCCGGTAAGTTATTCTAAAACCAAAGTAGACATTATCCTCATTGGATCCCAAGATAAAATATCACAAAGCAATTGTTCTTTATTGTTTTGTGGCATTAACCACAGAAGAATTGATATTCAAATATCCCAAACTGAATTGACAATGTCAACATAGTTAAGAAAAAGACAACAATAATTGATTAATTTTTCCCCCATTTGTGATTCACCTACCTAATTAGAGTACTTTGTAATAAACCATCAGCCTAATTAACATAATCAAAAGTACAACCCACTTTATAATAAATCAGCCTAATTTAGCCAGGCAGTGAACAGGAATTTTCAACCCAAAAATATAATATGGTCTTGTAACCTGCCTATCTCATTAGCATAATTTATATCATTTAACCAACTGATTAACATAATTAATGAGACATTGCTGCCTAATTAACATAATTTATCATAAGAAATCCTAAAGCACCCTAGAAATAAGGGAGAAAAACTCTTTTGGAATGGAAGAAAATGTTTAAGAAACTGCACAACCAATTTCTCTAAAACCTTCTTTTCTGTGATTTTACTTCCCTGCCTCTGCCAAAGGCTTCTTGCCACCCTAGACAAATGAAAGAAAACAATAATACCCTGGGGAAAAAAATTATGATAGCTTCTGCTACAAATTTCACCATCCTTTTCACTCCAACAATTTTCTATTGTAATAACAAGGCTAATAAAAAATATGCGAGCCAAGTTATGAATAGGAAGAAGCTAGGCTGTCACGTGTGAGCTGCAAATTTTTAGGAAGGCTAATGTAGGGTGGTTTTTTTTTCCTCCACCCACCTATTTTGTTGTGGGCTAAACAGTGGTATCTGAATATCACAAGGAGGGAAACAATGCAAAGGCATTGGGTGATCAATTCATTTTTAATGAAGTAGAAAAAGACCTTTGGGGCTGCAAAAGGGAAGGAAACTGCATCTTTCTTCTTTCAAGCCAACCATCCACAAAATGAAATACACCAAAATAAAAATAAAAAATAGTGGGTGGGTGGGGAATGCGAGAGCCATTTAAAGAATAGTCACTAACACCCCACAATGTGTGAAAACATGTTTAACCTGAGGCCTGAAACATGTTTCAGAAATTATTTTGGATCTCCCGCATAGGGAACCTGTATGTTTGTGCTGCTTATTCCTAGGGATGTGTAAATTCTGAAAAACATCCTTCCTTCCAATTTGGCAGGACAATTTTTGGGTTCCAGCATAATTTTTCTGGAGCAGGAACCGCAGCGATCTGTTTCTTTTGAAGGCTAAGAAGGGATCTGTCTGCATTGAGATGTCTGTCTGGATCGGGAAGCCACACAGGATCTTAGTTCTGCTATTCTCCACAACCTTCTAGTGCAGAAAAGAGCAACAAAGATGAATCGAGAATTGGAGGCTAAAAAATGCAGCAGCCAAAAAAGCTAATGCAATCCTAAATTTCATTAACAGAAGGATATAATCAAGATCAAGTGAGATACTAATACCACTCTATAAAGCCTTAGTAAGACCACACCTAGAGTACTGCATCCAGTTTTGTTCATCACATTATAAAAAAAATGTTGAGACTCTAGAAAAAGTACAGAGAAGAGCAACCAAGATGATGAGGGGACTGGAGACTAAAACATACGATGAACAGTTGCAGGAACTGGGCTTGGCTAGTCTAGGGAAGAGAAGGACCAGGGGAGACAGGATAGCAGTCTTCCAATATTTGAGGCACTGCCACAGAGAGGAGGGGGTCAAGCTATTTTTTGTAGGCCAGACAAGGAATAATGGATGGAAACTGAACAAGGAGAGATTTAACCTGGAAATAAGGAGAAACTCTCTGACAGTGAGAACAATCAACCAATGGAAAAGCTTTGCCCTCGGAAGTTGTAGAAGCACCATCACTTGAGACTTTCAAGAAGAGATTGGACTGCCATTTGTCAGAAATGGTATAGGGTCTCCTGCTTGGGCAGAGGGTTGGACTAGATGACCTATGCTGTCCCTTCCAACTCTGATTATCTGTTATATATGGAGAGTGGTTGCAGGAATTGAATAGGCCTGGGCTAGTTGGAAGATGGACCAGGGGTGACATGTTAGCAGTGTTCAAATATCTATGGGGTTGCGACAAAGAAGAGTGGGGACAACCTATTATCCAAAGCACCTAAAGGCAGACGCTATGGATGGAAACTAATCAAGGAGAGAAGGGACCTAGGCAGTGGTGGGATTAAAATAATACAACAACCGGTTCTCTCCCTAACGATTTCTTCCAACAACCAGTTCACCAAACTGCTCAGAAAGTTAACAACCGGTTCTCCCAAACTGGTGCGAACTGGTTGAATCCCACCACTGGATCTAGGGCTTAGGAGAAATTTCCTGACAGTGAGAACAATTAACCAGCGGAACTCCTTGCCTCCAGAAGCTGTGAACGCTCCAACACTGGAAGATTTTAAGAAGAGATTGGACAACCATTTGTCTGGAATCATATAGGGTTTCCTGCCTGAGGAGAAGGTTGGATAGAAAGACCTCCAAGGTCGCTTCCAACTCTGTTGTTCTCTTATCTGGACTGGGAAGGGTAGACCAAGAAACTGTGTGTTGTGTACATTTCTGTATACCATGCCAGCTACCTGGTGCTATTCAGTGTATATTGTTGCTGCCTGCAGCTTGCAGCTTGCCACTATGTGTTGGACTGAGGCATCTCTGAATAGTTTGTACTTTGGGTCCTGTCTAGTATGGGAGACCCCTGTTCTCTGGAGCTGGTGCTTAGTGCCTGTTGTTGTGCTGCTATTGTTGCAGCAAATCTTGCTTCCAAATCAGGACACAAGACCACGAAAGGTTGGAGAATACAGGTTTTATTTGTGCACAAGGTTCAGAGCATTAGCATGGCAAATTCTGAATCCCCAGCTCTTCCTGAGGTGTCACTTTTATACATGTCGTGACCTCAGCTTCGCCCGGGGCGTTACTTATATTAAACTATACCATAAAAGGAGAATAACATATATACTAAAAAAAAAGAAGTATATTCTATTATTCATTTTATCTTACAACATCTGTTATTTTCCATAACCACCCTTATTTACTGGAAAATGGCTAGTTCCTCAGTTCAGCAACTTCGTGGTTTTGCACAATATTATGTTAAGCAAAGCTTCAGGGAATTGGGGACTTTTGCTAAATATAAAAATGCTTTATGTGTAATTTTTCAACTGCTTCACTACAACTGATGCCTAGTGCTGTCCTTTAATCCTACCCATTCCAGTCCATTGTAGGGTTCCCCAGTGTGTACCACCTCAGCTATTTGTGGATCTATATCCCATGCAGGGTTTTGTCTTGCCAGAAGAGGGTTCTGCTTGGTTTCCCTCCTATGTCTGCTGCTGCCTCAGGCATCCTCTTAGCAGCTGTACTGCCCCGTTCACTCACACACATAAGTGTGGTTTAAAGAGTTTATGGATGTTACCCAGCAATTCCCTTCACCCAGCCTCAGAACTGTCCCAAATAAATCCAGCCACAATTACTACCCACCTGCCTTCAATCGAGGACCTGTATACTGCAGAGTCAAAAAAGGGGCTGTGAAAATATTTAGAAACTCCTCACATCCTGGACATAAAACTGTTTCAACTTCTACCCTCAAAACGACGCTATAGGGCACTGCACACCAGAACAACTAGACACAAGGACAGTTTTTCCCCTGAATGCCATCACTCTGCTAAACAAATAATTCCCTCAACACTGTCCAATTATTTACAAAGTCTGCACTACTATTACTATTAATCTTCTCATCGTTCCTATCACCCATCATCTCCCACTTGTGATTGTAGGACTGTAACTTTGTCGCTTGTATCCTTATGATTTATATTGACTGTTTCCTAGTATTATCTGATTGCTGATTGTACCCTTTGACTATCATTAAGTGTTGTACCTGATGATTCTTGATTCTTAAGGAATGTAACTTTTCTTTTATGTATACTGAGAGTATTTGCACCAAGACAAATTCCTTGTGTGTCCAATCACACTTGGCCAATAAAGTATTCTATTCTATTCTATTCTATTCTATTCTATTCTATTCTATTCTATTCTATTCTATTCTATTCTATTCTATTCCCTTCACCCAGCCTCAGAACTGTCCCAAATAAATCCAGCCACTGGCAGACCAAGGTCAGCCCACAAGACAATGGCCAATAGTTTATAAAACAATGGAAAGTTGTTCCAACAAATAAGTCCACAAAACAAACTTAATCCACCAGGCCAAACTGAAATACACCCACAAGAAGCTCACTTAGCAAGAGAAGTTCAGAGTTTCCGAAATCCAGCAGGAAGCACGAGGAACAAACACACACAGCCAGAAACCAAGCACATTGTTCCCAGCAATGCCTCCCTCTGTCTGCTATGATAAATAGCTTTCAGGTGCATCCCATCAAGATGAGCAGGGCCGTCTACAGAGTAACCTGGCAGATCTCCGTTGCTCTTGTCTTTTCTCTTCCCAGCATGCTCTCGGATCCACCATGGAAGGCAGCTCCTCCTCTTTACTGAGCATCCACCCCTGAAAGCTGTCCCCAGCTGAAGCCTCCCATTAATCTCTTTCAACCGGCCATTCAGAGTCATGAATTAACCCAGTTTCTGATGTGCCAGGAATGAGCTCATCCTCCGAGGTGAGGCAACCTCTAAGGAAGAATCTGAGGAGTCATCCAAGGGGGACCTCACAGCAGCTCATTTTTGGGTGCTGTTTTACTGATGTACTCCCAGATGCTCTGGGTTTCATCTAGGATAGTGATTTCGACACTCACCAGACCCTACCCATCCTCTCTCCCCATTTCTCTCTCTCTCTCTCTCTCTCTCTCTCTCTCTCTCTCTCTCTCACACACACACACACACACACACACACACACACACACAAAATATACATATACATATACATATATATATATATATATATATATATATATATATATATATATATATATATATATGCACTTTGCCCTCTGAAGCCAAGTGATAAAACACAGCATATGAGGCAAAACAGTGTTGACATCTACAAATGATAAGGACAGCTTGAAATAGCTAGACACCACTCAACGCTGTCAAATGTAGGTAGATGTAACAAACTTGGCACTGATTCTGCTGACTCTCTTGTCTAGCACACAAGAAACTCTTGGGAGAGGGGAAAAAACAAAAAAACATTGCTAGGTTTCAAAAGCTGAGAAAGAAAATAAAACCTTAGCTACCTCGAGACAGCATCATTCAACAGTTCTCGGGTACACATTTTAGCAGATTGGACTTAATGTAGTTCCGTGCTGATCTGCCATGTCAAAGCATTTTGATATACATGGACAAATCAGCCTTAAGGAAGAGGCATTGGGGAGAAACAGGAAGCATGCTGCCCCCCCCCATCCCTTGTTAAGGGTCGACCACAAAGTCTGCTCAATTCTAGGTGCATGTGATAACACCCAGTGGCACATTAGCAAGCTGGGCTGGGATGTATTTAAAGGTCAGGAATATTAGGGACACCATGTTGTAAGTCAGCAACACAAATTTAGCGGGAGAGGGTTCATGCAGGTGATTGACTTCAGCCACCCCAAGACAATGAAAGCTAGCACAAGAGAATAGCAATACCATTTAAGCTTATATGCTGCCCCACAGCACTTTCCAGCAGTCTCCGGGTGGTTTACAATGTAGAAGCATTATTTGCATATTTCCCTCAACAATCTGGGTCCTTGTTTTACCGACCTTGGAAGGATGGAAGGCTGAGGCATCCTTGAGCTCAGTCAGGATCAAACTCCAGGCTGTGGGCAGAATTTGCCTGCAATGTTGCACTGTGACCATAAGAGAAGGTATTCAATGATCAGTGGGTCAATATCCCCATCTCTAGGTGTAGCACCTAGAGGTTGTTTTTAAAAAAATAAATAACATAACATAAAATAATAGTAGGGTAGAGGAGAGGAAAGGAATAGAGTAGGGTAGGGTAGGGTAGGGGAATAGAATAGAAATAGAAATAGAATAGAAATGGAATAGAAATAGAAATAGAAATAGAAATAGAATAGAATAGAATAGAATAGAATAGAATAGAATAGAATAGAATAGAATAGAATAGAAATAGAAATAGAAATAGAATAGAATAGAATAGAATAGAATAGAATAGAATAGAATAGAATAGAATAGAATAGAATAGAATAGAATAGAAAATAGGTCAGTGATTCACTTAACAAGTGTGACAAGAAAAGTCATAAAATGGGGCAAAACTCACAACAAATTTCTCACTTAGCAACATAAATTTTGGGCTCAGTTGTGTCATAAATCAAGGACAATCTGTATAGCAAATCAAATAGTTTCTTTTGACCAGAAACTATTGAATGATGGATTCTCCTGTCAGTTGTTTTCATACTGACTCTCAAAATAAATTAATCAGAAAGTTAATTGCAACAAAGGACACCAACCACCTCAAGGGAAAACCCCACATCTCGAACAGTGGTTAAGATGCAGTCGAAAAACTTTCAGTGAGATAAATCGACTTGCCTTAGGGAATTCACTCCTGTACTTTCGTTCTGTGGGGTTTAATGTGCTTAAATAGAATCGCAGCAAAACATGGCAACAGAACGTAAACACTTTGGCAAATTTGCATTTTTGCACAATGTCTGCTGTGATGCTTGTTTTAATCTGTTCGTGTAGGCAATGATTGAAAAAAGAAATCTTTTATTCCAGTGTTTTTAAACTTTGCAACTTTATTTATTTATTTTTTAAAAAGAATTTATTGGTTTTTAAAACAAACATAAACAAACAAAACATAAAAACATCAGGCCATCTTCCATATATGTACATACAGTGTGCCGGTTGCTTTACAAATTGTTTTGTGCTTCCATTTCGTAGTCTTCAATTTACGATTACATTGTAGATGATCTCGTATTTTCAATCCAATATTAAATACATTGGTATCATTATTAATCAATCATTTGACTATACTTTTATTCATTCATGCTTTAGGAAATAATCATATTTTACTTAATTTGTTTTATGACAATTCATATTATCATCCCAAATCTATCCTAAAATCATTTTGTAGATATGATAAGGAAAAAATACATCTTTATATATTTAGTATTTTCTAAAAGTCTACATATTTCGTTACTATACTTTATTATCGAACCATTGATAGAATAGATCCCAAACTTTATAAAATTGTTTATCATCCTGTTCTCTAATTTCAAATGTCAATCTGCTCATTTCAGCACATTCCAATATTTTCTTAATAATTTCCTCCTGTGATGGTGTTTTCTCATTTTTCCAGTTTTTAGCAAATACAATCCTAGCTGCTGTTAATACATTTACTATCAGGTATTTCAAGTCTTTACTATATATTTCAGGTAAAATTCCCAATAAGAATATCTCTGGTTTCAAATCTATATGTTTTTTTGTCATTTTTTCCAACCACATGTGGATTTTAGTCCAGTATTTTTTAGCATCCGCACAAGTCCACCACATATGGTAATATGAGCCAGGTGTCTGATGACATTTCCAACATTTTTCGGATTTATTCTTGAACATTCTTGCTATTCTTGCTGGGGGGAAATGCCACCTGTAAAACATCTTATACAAATTTTCTTTATATGCTGTTGACATTGTCATTTTATAATTTTGAGACCACAATTTTTGCCATTTCTCTAGATCAATCCCATATCCAAAATTATTCCCCCAAGCAATCATAGTTTCTTTAACTTGTTCTTCTTCTAGTTTAATTTCTAATAAATATCCATACAATTTTTTAATCACCTTTTCATCAGTACCTGTCAAAAACTTATCTAAATCAGTCAGTTTATCACAGAAACCTTCTGTTTTAGAATCTTTACCTTGAATGTATTTGCCACGCCACGCCCACCAAGTCACACCACGCCCACCAAGCCACACCCACAGAACTGGTAGAGTAAAAAAATTTGAATCCCACCACTGCAAGGTTCAAAGGTCTCTAAGTGGTTTTAGCTTTGCCGGTATTATCTATATCTATGTTGTTTTATCAGAAGTCCAATATTTGAATTGATGAATTATATAAGACTACAATTATAAGCCTAATCAGACCTGCTAGCAAACCTAATTATACACATTTCTAGTTCAGTTTTAATCTGCAAACACAGATCCTTCTATCTGCATTGTGTTCTGGTACTTCCACTGTAAACAGCCAAACATGTAATTATGAATTAAGCCCTTGTTGATCTTGGACAAATGTAAATGCAATTATTAGGAAGATAATTTTGATGGGATGGGTTGGGCACAACGGAGAGATAAGACAGAAAATCTCACCTCTAGCTACAACCATAAGACCAAATTTTCTGGGAAATGCATTAAAATGATAAGGACAAACTTGACGCCTAAGTAACCTTTCTCTAAAATTAAACCTTGGGAAGTTTCATTATACCTTATACAGGTAATCTTCGCCTTACAACAGTTTGTTTAGTCACTGCTCAAAGTTACAATGGAAGTGAAAAAGTTAGTTATGGCCATTTTTCGTGCATACAGCCGTGGTAGCATCCCCATGATCACACAATCAAAATTCAGACGCTTGGCAACTGAACTCCGATTTATGACGGTTGCAGAGTGATCCCCTTTTATGAGCAATGTCAATGTGGGAACTCAGATTCACTTAACTGTGCAAGAATGGTCATAAAATGGGGGTGAAACTCACTTAACAATGGTCTCACTTAGACAAACGTGGACTCACATGTGGTCATAAGTCGAGAACTAACTGTACTTATCTCATTATTAGGGTGTTATGTAAAGACATGCAACCTGCATATAAATTCATCAAATGAAAGTTTTTTATACACAGACTTCAGACTATACACAGACTTTTAGATACAGACTTCAGAGGATAATTAGGACTGCAGAAAAAACAATTACTACCAACTTGCTTTCCATGGAGGACCTGTATACTGCACGAGTCAAAAAGAGGGCTGTGAAAATATCTACAGACCCCTCACATCCTGGACATAAACTGTTTCAACTCCTACCCTCAAAACGATGCACACCAGAACAACTAGACACAAGGGCAGTTTTTTCCTGAATGCCATCACTCTGCTAAACAAATAATTCCCTCAATACTGTCCAACTATTTACTAAGTCTGCATTACTATTAGTATTACTATTAATCCTCCCGTCCTTCCTTTCTTTCACCCATCTCCTCCCACTTGTGACTGTATGATTGTAACTTTGTCGCTTGTATCCTTACGATTTATATTGACTGTTTCCTAGCATGATTTGATTGCTTATTGTACCCTATGACTATTATTAAGTGTTGTACCTGATGATTATTGACAAATGTATCTTTCCTTTTATGTACACTGAGAGCATTTGCACCAAGACAAATTCCTTGTGTGTCCAATCACACTTGGCCAATAAAAGAATTCTATTCTATTCTATATAAAAAAATAGGTCAAAAAGGAAGGGAGAAAGGAGATGATATGTAGTCTATACATGATTCTCCAAGCAACTTTGGATGGCCATTTTTTGATCGCATAAGCAGAGGAGATGAAGATACCTTAAAGCACCCAGTGATTTACCTTTCTATCAGCAGGTGAATTCACTACTTCCCGCCATTAGATTTCATTAAGGAAAATGCAGTAACAGTTCTGAGTTACTCACCCCACCCCATCTATGTAGCAAATCAGGACTGTCCTTAGCAGGGGGTGGGATTCAAAAATTTTTACTACCTGTTCTGTAGGCGTGGCTTGGTGGGCGTGGCAGGGGAAGGATACTGTAAAATCTCCAGTCAGAGGTGGCATTTGCCAGTTCTCCGAACTACTCAAAATTTCCACTACTGGTTCTCCAGAACTGGTCAGAACCTGCTGAATGCCACCTCTGGTCTTTAGCTATAAAGACATCATAATATCTGACATTTGCAGAATGGGAACTCTTTAAGTAACCAACTGATGAAAAACTCAGGCTGCATCCATGTATTCATGGACAGAACATATATTTCCAAATCTCTCCCTTATACTGGAGATTGCAATCCAAAATACCGATTTCAGGTCCAAACCAACAAGGAGTGGGGAAAAAACAGCTTGAAGAATACATTTAGAGGTGAATGCTCACAACTCCTAAATCATGTATATTCTTCTCTCTCCAGGAATAAGCAAGCAACTCAGCAGGTTCCCCCTCCTCCACGTCTCATTACTATTGACAAATCATGAATTTATGTATTTGGAACAGCATGTGGCCAAATGTGCACATGGGTTTTATGAAAATCCTCTATTAGCTTTTTCATATTTTTTCCCATGCTGTTAAAATGTCACTTGGGGTAAATAATACGTGGTAATGTACCTGATAAATCTCACCTGGTTTTGTTCACTGTCTCAATTCTCCTTTGGTTATAATTCAGCCCTGATGAGTTCATCAATGCCATAAAAGAGCCCAAATCTTCAGCTTCCAACTCCAATTTTATCAGATCCGATTTAGTTTGCTGAGATGTTATGCAAACAAAATTTAAGAGTTTTCGTGTTGGCGGTGCATCGTGCTCCCCAGTTTAACCACTGTTATGGATTCATAAGAGGCCGTGATGGCTCAGTGGTTAAAGATGCTGAGCTTGTCAGCAGAAAAGCTGACAAACTGGGTTTGTGTTCTGACCCAACCTGGTTCCAAGAGAGCAAACACAAGACAAAGGCAGCAGGCCCCACCTTTTAAGGTTTCATTCACGAATTCTGTTTCTTCACAGATAAAAGGCCGCTTCCAACTAATTAGCTCCGACAAGAAAGAGCCTTGCCAAGTTGTTTTTCAAGGCTGCCAAAAACCCACAGATAAGAAATAGTTTACAAGAGTTTTCAAATACTAACTATAATGTCCACGAGGCTGAGTTTCAGAGCGTTCTCCAAACCTGGCTTTTATCCTCTTGAGGGAGGGACCATTACCTTGCAGCCTTACTCCCGAGTCTCCCGTGCTGCTGTAACTGCTCTCTCCTACGAGCAATCCTGTGCACATGCGCACTTGGCAGGCTCCTCAGGAACCTCCTCATCACTGCTGCCAGCCCCCACAATCTCTGAAGGCAGCAGTCCACTCCCTAATGGTCCTGGCCCCTCATATGAGTCCTCGCTCTCCTCAGCCATCCACACCTGCTGCCAGCTAAACACAACAGTTTGAGACCTGAGCACCATGAGACTGGCTGGGTTCCCATTCCCACCCCAACTCCTGCCTACCTAGCTGCCAAATGCCAGGGAAATCAGAAGATTCAGGCAATTCAAATGAATATGAAGATTTATTGCAAGCTCAAACTCTCTACATACAAGACTCTGAGTTACTAAACGGTCAAGGGTAATGAGCAGAAATTAAGAAGTCATTCAAGGTGGCCTGGACTTAGATCTGTTGTGGGTTTGCAGGGTCTCATGACTGATGACATGTTTAACCCCTCCCTCAGTCTCAGCCTGGTCATCTCCTACACTAGCAGTTCGAAAGCCTGTAAATGCAAGTAGATAAATAGGTACCACTTTGATGGGACAATAACACCATTTTGTGCACCTCAGCATATACTCATGCTGACCTCATGACCCCAGAAATATCTTCGGACAATGCTGGCTCCCTCAGTTAATAAAAAGAGCTCAACCTTGTTCCCTAGAGTTGGACACAACTGGACAACTTTACCTTTACTATAGATTTATGGTGATCATTAAGAGACTCAGAGTATTTTTAGTATGCAGAACAATTCAAGGCTTATTGCGATGAGCATATCTAGCTCAAAATTGATGGGTAGGTGCCTTCAATTTGCTCAAATGCAAAATCTAACTGGGCAGCAGCTTCAGATGAATTCCTTGGCCTTCCAAATGAAGTGGGATTCTCTTTCAGTTTATATCAGAATAGTATCTGGACAGAATAGAATAGAATAGAATAGAATAGAATAGAATAGAATAGAATAGAATAGAATAGAATAGAATAGAATAGAATAGAATAGAATAGAATAGAATAGAATAGAATAGAAATAGAAATAGAAATAGAATTTAGAAGAGAAGAGAAGAGAAGAGAAGAGAAGAGAAGAGAAGAGAAGAGAAGAGAAGAGAAGAGAAATAGAAATAAAATTTAGAATAGAATAGAATAGATGAAGGGGACCTTGGAGGTCTTCTAGTCCAACTGCCTGCTCACACAGGAAACCCTGTGCCATTTCAGACAAATTGCTGTCCAATCTCTTCTTTAAAACCTCCAGTGACAAAGTGCCCACAACTTCTGGAGGCAAGCCATTCCACCGATTAATTGGTCTGCAAGAAAATTTCTCCTCAATTCCAGGTTGCTTCTCTCCTTGATCAGTTTCCATCCATTGTTTCTTGTCCTGCCTTCTGGTGCTTTGGAAAGCAGGTTGCCCTCCTCTTCTTTGTGGCAGACCCTCAAATACTGAACCCCTGCTATTTATTGCTATTTACTATTTACTACTCTTTAATATTGAACTGGGGAGGGGCTTTTCTTAAGAGAATGTCAAAAAAAGAGAGAGAGAGAAAACTAAACAGGGATGATTGAAGCCAATACAATTTTCCTTTTGGGTAGCTAGTCCTTTTTTAATTCCTTCTCGATGCCCAATCGCCCCCAACCTGGACTGAGAGGTTCCTGTGAAACTTCCTTCCACAGAGCAATGGAGAGATGGGTTCTGAACTACTCCTATAGTTTGTTTAGTTGCTTTGTCAGGAAAATTACGGTAATATCTCATGCCATCTGTCCTCTTCCCTTTCCACAGCGGGAGTCCTCTTCAGCTATAAAGTTGCGAGGCTGGATTTAAATCTAAAATAGTTTGCATGCAAGAAGAACACATTTGGAAGAGACAAATCTTCTGCTCAAGCAAAGGGAAAAAAGCAAAAACGAAGTTGAGTAGTGAGATCTGTTTTCCATATGGCTTCCCCCGACCACCTTTGCTTTAATATATATATATATATATATATATATATAGTGTTCGTTATTCGGTGTATTTCCCACGTCATTGTAGTTCTTTTTAAAGTTGTAGCAACGTTTCAGCAGAATCTCATCTGCCATCATCAGGCTTCTGTATTGTGTCCGTCTGTGAGTCAGACTTTTGTCTTAAGTCTGACCCACAGACGGACACAATACAGAAGCCTGATGATGGCAGATGAGATTCTGCTGAAACGTTGCTACAACTTTAAAAAGAACTACAATGACGTGGAAAATACCAACCAAGCCGAACACCATACATGTAAGTACCAGAAAACTTAAGAAAACAAATATATATAAAGCAAAGGTGGTCAGGGGGGGAAAAGCCATATGGAAAACAGATATATATACTTGCATCCTTGTCTAAAAATGCACACAACTTAGCAAATTGGCTGTGAAACATCTCACCGATTTAGCAAGTACCAATGGTTCTATTGGAAAAAGATTTATAGCCTCACCTCTGCAGGTTTTGTGTGTGTGTGTGTGTGTGTTCTGTGTGTGCATAGTTTTCCTGAACTGGGAATCCAAGGATTTCTGCTCTAAGTAGGACATGGTAGGACATGAATCAAGATTCAAGCCAATCAGGCTCATCTTAATCAAGGTTGACTTCCTACAATAAATAATCCATGGCCATGGATAGGAAGGGATCCGAAATAATGTTAAAACTGAAAGCAGCCAACATTGGAACCAAGATCAACCAGCTTCAGATTGCAGAACAGGCATTATTAGACTAGATTCTTTTTTTTTATCCAACCAAGATCTTCCTGGTTCAACAGATCCAATGGTGAGGATGGTATGTAGAAAAGACCTTGGAAGTAGTAATGGTTAACAGTATCAGAGTTGGAAGTCTGACTGCCAGTTAGTACTCATGGGTGCATTCTGCTATAATTGCTATTTTACTGGATTTTGTTTTGCCAATGTTGCAGTGGTTTAATTGCATCATATATCTCATGTTTTTTTTTTTAAATTAAATATTTATTTGAATATATTTGACTCCGAAACCAGGACAATGAAATGCAACTTAATAAACAGACGTAGATCAACAGGTTCAGTAATTCCCTGAAGTCAGTAATTAAACCAGTGCCTAACCCATTTGATCTACAATGCCTAAACTTTATTAACAATGGTAAAAAATAATAATAACGCAGAAAATTACAGTTCAAACAAAAATTGAATTAGAACCACCCACAGCTTTAAAACAAATATCACAGCACATTAATGAAATACTAACTGGGGTAAAAATAAGTTTAAGAGTTCACTTACAAACCTACAATAATAAAATTATAGAGATTAGCTTTGGAAGGAATCAAAAATTTTGGAAATATCACCAAGAGGTGCTAGTTTTAATGTAATAGTTCTTCTAAAACAGTCAGCAAGCAGAGCCTCAAAGCTTGACAATAGGGATTGATTGATTGACTGAATTGAACTGAATGATTGAATTCAATTTATATGCCCCCCACATCACACAATCCAAAGGCAATCAGAATAACAAAATTGGAAGGGGCCCTGGAGGTCTTCTAGTCCAACCCCTTCCTCAAGCAAGAAACTCATTTCAGACAAATGGTTGCCCAATCTTTTTTTTTAAGTTGTTGGAGCACCCACGACTCCTGTAGACAATTTTTTTCCCATTGGTTTATTGTTCTCATTTTCAGGCAATTTCTCCTTAGTTCTAGCTTGGTTCTTTCCTCGATTTAAGGAGAAGTTTTCTGATAGTGAGAACAATAAACCAGTGAAACAGCCTGCCTTTATAGCTGAAGAGGACTCCAACCCTGGAGACTTTTAAAAACAGATTTGGACAACCATTTGTTTGAAATGGTACAGGATTTCCTGGGCGTTGGACTAAAATAGGGGTCCACAACCCTCCCAGCAACCGGGCCATGCAAACAAGCAAAGCCCCATCCATGGGACAGCATGCAGGCAGCACACAAAATCACGTCTCTCCGGTCCATGGAAAAAACTTTCTCCGTGGAACCAGTCCAGTGGTGGGTTTCCAAATTGTTTCCTACCAGTTCTATGTGTGGTTCTATGCACACGCACTTTGCATGTGTGTGCAGGGCTCAAAGACCAATCTCTGTCTATACTAGTCAATGCAAGCTGAACTGTTTTTTAGCTCAGCTGAGGCGTGGCTATCCACTCTGCAATGGAACATAGGAGAGGTAATGGAGAGGGTGGGTGTGCGGGACCAACTAGAGGTGGTATTTGGCCGGTTCTCTGAACTAGTCAAAATTTCCACTACTGGTACGCTAAAACCAGTCTGAACCGGCTGAATACCACCTCTGAATCAGTCCCTGGTGTCCAAAAGGTTGATGGGGCCACTGGATTAGAACACCTCCGTTATTTTGTTTTTCTGACGGCCTTTAGATAGTGCAATAGGAAAACATCAATTCAATTCAATCCAATCCATCCATCAATCCCCATTGGCCAGTCTTGAAATGAACCTCAGGTTTTGAGGTTCTGCTTGCTTGATGTCCAACCCTCAGACAACATGCTGTTTTTGTTTGCTTCTTACTTTCAAGTCACCTTAAAGTTTCAAATTTTGCATTGCCCTGAGCTACTTGGAATATATTGCTTTGCATCATTAGCTGAAATCTCTTTTCCTTCTTACTGGTTAAAATAAAAGTGCATCATGCATTGATTAAAATTCTTCCCTTGAAGAAGCTGAAGCCGGCTGCTTTCAGCTGATTAAAATGTTTCACAGCTACTTGCCATTCTGCTCTGGTATCTGCGTTTGTCTCTTTAGTGAAATGATCCACTTGGTTATAATTAGTTCTGGTTTTATCTCCCTTCACCTTCTCTACACACTACAAATATACTGAGATTCAACTCCCTGCTTGCTATCGGCTTAATATAGCATGGTTGCGGAATATTACCAGGACTGAGTTCACGTAACATACTAGCCAAACTCAAACAAACCACATTAGAAAGTCACATAGTGCATGGATTTATTTATCCAGGCCTCCCAAACAAACATGCTTGTTTGTCTTTAATTGCAATTAAAACATCAGGCTTATTTTCTGGGTTATAATCTCCAATTCTAGTTTGCGCATACTCCTAGACAGCAAGGGAATATCATCCAGATGTGGATCGGATCAGAATTTTAGGAACCAGTTCCTGGAGAAGGTCCACCTTTGTGGCTGCTAAGAGTCAACCTTGACTTGATGACACATAATCAGCAGGACATCTTCACAACAGAAATTAACAAAAGCCCTTCCAAAGAGCATTATGCTAGCAATCCTAAGAGTCCTTATCACTCCTTGAAAAGCACCAGCCTCTATTTCCAGTTAAGCACAGTTGGCCCTAATTTCCTGGTCTTCTCATAGATTGATCTTGATGGATCCAAGAGGCTCTCAGCAGTCTTCCATAATTCGGTCTTGTCTTGTGCTTCGGTCTTCCCTTTGCTAATCACAATATATTTGTGAGTTGGGTGGAAAATGCATTTGGAAGAGGTCAAAATCTGCTGTGGTTTAGTTGCTGGATTCTGGCAAAGTTCCTTTCTTGGTCTTCTTCCTTATCTGAAGGCATCTTGTTAGACCAGGTCCTGATGGACATCATCCAGACAGAATTACATTTCCTTTCTTTTATTCCCTCCCTTTGATATATTTTCTTACTATATTTTATTTCCCGGGGCTTTGCCGAACGTTTTGTTTCAAGCCAATTGAGAGTCCATGCCAACCCATTGATGCTACCTATTTCTTAAGTGACTTTTGCTCTGTTTGGCGACATTTCTCACCCCCGTTGTTAAGTGAAACAATGCAGTTGTTAAATAAGCAACATGGCAGTGAGGCGAATCGGGCTTCCCCATTGATTCTTCTGTAAATCAGGTAGCATGTGATGAAGTGCATGTACTCAGAGCCATTCTCCATGGAAATAAACACTGGGCTAGAGGAAGAAGTAATGGGATCATTATATATTCTTTAAGGCATCCTGGTGGTTTGTTCCATGAGGCTATTTCAAATCCTTAAGGCCAGGAATGAGAAAGATTGATTTCCCTCGGCTTCATTTGTTTCATAATGCTTGTTACCATCTTTAAAACCCCTAAAACAGCTGACTCCCTGGGTATTTCCTTTGTTGAGTCAACTCCCCAGCTGGGATCTTCGGGAAAAGATGAGATTCTCCTTCCAACTGGGAGATTTACGGTAGGCTAATCATGGTGAAACAGGCATTCTCCTAATGCTTCGGATACGAATCTTTTGCTCAAAGAGCTCAGTTGCAGCCTCCTTCTCTTTGTTTTGCAACAGCTGTGGAGAGGATTTTTTCAAACCAATTTCTGAATGTTTGATAACGTTGTTGGTCCAATTCTGTATCGGAAGTATCTGTTTCAAGTATTACTTGGGTCTTCCCTTTTTTTTTAAAAAAAAAGAGGAATTGCCCCTTCGAAGAACAAGAAGTCATCTCGGCATGGAATAACGAGGGTGCAAAAGCTACATTTAAAAACGGAAGAGAAACAGATGTCAGGGAGATTTCCACAGAGTTGGTTTCTTACTAGAGCTTAAATGAAACCGTTTGCAGCAAAAAAAAAAAAAAGTTTTCTCACATTAATATACAATGTGGGTGCTGAGTAGCTTCTGACAAGCCATCCTTGGGCTTCTTTTGAAACGGAGAATGGAGGAGATACTGGTTTGTTGTGGTTCTTTTCAAAACATTCATGCCGTTGACAATGTCATTTAAGACAAATGTGTAAACATTGTAGGATGCGTTTTATACCTGATGGGTTGCTGTAAACAAGCATGAGAAATGCATCCCTTCTCCTTTGCAAAACAGAGAGAGAGAGAGAGAGAGAGAGAGAGACCAGAACTCTTTGGAGATTTTTCAACAGAATCCAGAGAAGAAAATTCTGAATCATGACAGTTTATTTTTTTTTCTTCTTCTTCTTTTCTGAGAAGCCGAGAATGCATTTAGGAAGGAGGTTGCTCGGTTGAGAAAGAACAACATCTCATTAAAATGAGATCCAGGTTCTCTGAGGAACCGTCTCGCCCCCAATGGTGTTGGTCCCTGCCCCACTCTGTCTGCAGGAAGGAACAGATCAGACATCCAGCCCTCGCTTATCAATGGAGACCTAGTGGAGCAAGTGGCCAGTTTTAAGTTTCTGGGTATTACCATAGGACCGGACCTGGGGTGCCCACATTGCAGCCCTGGTCAAAAGGGCCCAGCAGAGATTATACGACCTGAGGCTTCTTGGGAATGAAAAACTGCTGGTGACCTTCTACCGCTGCAACATAGAGAGTATCTTAACTTACTGCACCTCTGTATGGTTTGCCAATTGCTCAGGGGCAGATAGGACAGCGCTCCAGAGGGTTAACATCATTGCCCAGAAGGATCATTGGCTGCCTTCTCCCCTCTTTGGAAGAGCTTTATAGCTCCTGCTGCCTTAAGAAAGTTCAAAACATTCTCAAAGGTCCATCTCATCCTGGGCAGCCTTTTTTTGAACTATTACCATCTGGCAGACGATACAGGATAATAATAAAAACAAGGACAAATAGGCTGAAAAACAGCTTCTATCCCAGGGCAGTAACTCTTTTGAATTCTACTGTATAGTTATAGTGCAATATTAATGCAATATCAGGGTTCAATTCAATGTGTGGAGTGTGTGTGTTTGTGTTTATTTTCATGGTCATGATGTGCATTGAAAATGGTGTTTGATTTCGTTGTATGAGGTGCAATGACAATAAAGTAAACTAAACTGGAAAAGGGGGGCATTCTATGGGACCCATGGGTCAGAAATTCAGCTGGCAAGATCTAGGAGCAATTTATGTCGTGGTCCCCTCTTTGGAATAACTTGCCACCTGGGATGAGTTCTGCCTCCATCCTGTTAGCCTTCCAGAAGGCATCAAAAGCTAGCTATGCTGGAAGCTAGCCATCAGTTTGGCTTATGGTCCATATTGGAGACAATTGGTGGATTAACTGGGAAGATGACAATCTCATCTTTTGTTTCATACCTTTGTTTCTGATGTTTTTAAATATTATGGAGAGAGAGAGAGAGAGAAATTCTGCAGAGAGAATAGAATTCCCTGAAAATGGGCTCCAGCATAAGCCCAAAATCTTGGAAGAATAAACCTTTGATCCTGGAGATTGGCTTAGATTAAATTTAGAACATTATCCTGGGACACCTATATTTACTTTCCTTCATAATATTGTCACATTTATTGTTTGAGTTGTAAGTCTGCCCGGAGCCGCTGTGCAGAACAGGATGGGCAGCTTATAAATTTACAAATAAATGTAAAATGGTCAAACTGGAAATCTGCCTCGATCCAGGGATCCATTCAGACAAAATGCAGGGAAGGTAGCTCCATCCAAAGAGATGGCAAGAATGAAAAACCTGATTTTTCTTGTTTCCCATTGTAATTAGTACAATTACTTCTGGGGTTGTCATTGATTCCCCTGAACGAACCTTTCTCTAAATTAAATACACAGTCTAAGATCCATCATTCATCTCAAGGACCATTAAGGGTGGGAGAGTTTTGGGAAGAAGCAAATTGATGCCGTATTTTTGCCTTGGCACTGGTCTCTGTTTTTTTGCATATGTTAAACTTTTGTGTTCCTTCTTGCTTGGCTCCCTTCTGCTTCAACAGTGGTATGACTGACCCTTGCAAATTACTCTTTCTTGTTCTCTCTGCAAACCAAGTGACTCAGAAGAGTGGCAATGCAGAAAGCGATGATCTCATCTTTTTGCATCATCAAGAGCTATGATGGCATGGTGGTTAGAATGCAGTATTGCAGGCTGACTCTGCCCACTGCCAGGAGTTAGAAACCGACCGACTCAAACTTGACTCAGACTTCCATCCCAAATGATGACCCAGTTTGTTGGGGGCAATATGCTGACTCTGTAAATTACGTAGAGGGCTGTAAAGCACTGTGAAGCGGTATATAAGTGTTATTGCTATATACAACACTTTACAGCACTCTCTGGGTGGTTTACAATGTAGAAGCATTATTTGCATGTTGTTCCCACCTTGGGGTCTTCATTTTACTGACCCTTCCACCCCATCAGGATCGAACTCCGGACTGTGGGCAGAGTTTTCCTGTAATGCTGCACTATAACCATAAGAGAAATCTAAGTGCTATTGCTATCTTTTATTAGGACCTTCCCGCGACCTTGCCACAACTCTGGTGTGAAAACCCACACCAAGCTGGTTATTTGCGTGGAGCAAATTAGCATATAAGAGAGAAGTGCATAAGCAAGTTGTCCATTAATATGCGTCTCGTGCTGTGAGCAAGTGTTAAGAGTCCAGCTCTCATTGGCAAATAGCTGGTAGATAAGATGACCTAATCACTATGCACATTAAGACATTTGTTTCATTAAGGGAGTCTAAAAATAAAGAACTTACTTGTGGGAAGCAGCATAGAAACTGAATCCATCAGCATGTAAGTGACAGGTATATTCTCATCAGTTCTTTCTTCACCTCATTAAAATATCCATTTGGGACCAGAGAATCAGTTCCAAAATAAAATAGGGGGAAAAGTTACTTCATTTCATAGACCTGAATGTCTGAAAGCTTGTTTTCCTGCCAGGCCTTATTGTTTTCCTAACATCCAAGGGCCACTGCAATGGCAAATCGAGTTTACAAGAGAGGTGTAAATTAGTTACTTTTTCTCTCCTTAAGAACCAGGTCACGGGTTGCATGCCCACTGATCTGGCAGTGAGTACAAAAATCACATCCCAAGCTTCAAGAAAGAAAAAAAGGAAACCAAGATCAGTTTTCATTTCAGCAGATAAATTAAAAATAAAATGAGAAGAGAAGAGCCAGAAATAGTAAGTGCTTCTTAAAATAAAACGAAGTACAACTGTCGGCTCCCCAACCTTGATATTCTCCAGTTGTGTGGATTTTGATTCCCAGAATGTAATTAATGACCATGTTGGCTGAGGAATTCTGGGAATTGAAGACTGTGCATCTCCAGGGTATCCAGGTTGGGAGGTTGAATTAGATGTAGACTTCATTCAAGTTCAATCATCCGATCAGGAATTTCAATCTTCAAAAGTGCAGTCAATAAGATGCATAGCACACACTGTTCTATATTCTCCACCGGATAAAACAAAGGTTCAGCAAACAACGAAGGAGCAAAGGAGATAAGAAGATAGGAATTTCCAGACAGGGAGAATTCTACTGATGAATCAGAATAACCGAATAAGAGTTGGAAGGGGCCTTGGAGGTCTTCTAGTCCAACCCTGTTGTATACCATTTCAGACAAGTGGCTGTCCGGTTTCTTAAAAGCCTCTAGTGATGGAGCACCCACAATTTCTGGAGGCAAGTTGTTCCACTGGTGAATTGTTCTCACTGTCAGGAAATGTCTCCTTAGTTCTAGGTTGCTTCTCTCTTTGATTAGTTTCCATCCGTTGCTTCTTGTCCTTCCTTCAGGCGCTTTGGAGAATAGCTTGACTCCCTCTACTTTGGGGCAACCCGAGATATTGGAACACTGCTATCATGTCTCCCCTAGTCCTTTTTTAAAAAAAATCAAACTAGCCATACTCATGAATGACTGGAAGTGTATTTCAGTTGATTTTTTGCAGGTTCTACTAGCACAGTGCTGAATTCTTAGAAAATTCAGTCACAACTGTTTAGAGTTTGTTCACACTAGTTCTTTCAGTTCTTTAGTTTTGAGGAATAAGCTACCAAGAGGGATTGGATTCTTCTCCGTTAACCCCAAGTTCTGGTTCTGTCCACAATGTCCCTATTGCCTTCTAACTTCACTTCTGCCTTTCTAAACTTTACAAGATCCCCAATGACATTGTCACTTAGGCTGGGGTAATTATGACGTGATCGTTGTAAGGAGGGTCCACGAGTCCCACCTCCATCCTCCACTATCACCTTCATTTAATGACCGTATAATCCCTCGTGGAGTCTGGGCAACTGAATGGAGCTAGCAGAGCATTTTAATGGCCGGCTGCCCTCCCTGTTGCCAAGGCAGAGTTTTGTTCAGCTGATAAGACTCTCATTGTGCCCAGAGAATTATCTGCCTCTACCTAGGATCGAACTCAAAGCCTCCTGATTGTGAGGTGAGAACTCCACTTCTAAGCACTACGCCCTCCATCCTTCACTACCAAGAGGCAAAACACGAAACGTCCTTGTAGCACCTTAGTATACTGCCTTTTGGAAGACTTATCAACCCAACCAGCCTAAGGTGCAATTTTTTCTGATACAACCCACAGCATCTTGATAATGATGAGCTTCTGTGGCGCAGTGGTTAGAATGCAGTACTTGCAAGCTACTTCTGCAGCCAGCTGCCTGCAATTTGGCAGTTCAAATCCCATCAGGCTCAAGGTTGACTCAGCCTTCCATCCTTCCGAGGTGGGCAAAATGAGGACCCAGATTGTTGGAGGCAAGAGGCTGACTCTGTAAACCGCTTAGAGAGGGAGGTCAAGCACTATAAAGCGGTATATAAGTCTAAGTGCTATTGCTATCTTCAAGTCATGCATTTTATTTAAACAGAGTAAATTGTGATTCTAGCTGAGAGAATCATCCTGAGCAAACATGGGCCTTTTTTAAAGGGAAGGGGGAAAATCCCCCCTCCCCCAGGTCCATATGAACACTGTTAGAAGATGAATTCAGATCTTTCTGAAAGAGAAGCCACCTCTCTCAACAATTCACCTTTCTGCAAATAACCGTATACACAGGAGCAAATGGCAAGTCAATCCAAGCATTGATCACTTTTAACTTCTCTTATTTATCGAAGTTTTGAAGACCCAACTTTCTAGACTTATTGATTTGTTATGAAGGAGCACTGAGAAGCACATCATCACATAAAATATTTCATGTGCTGCTTCGCTGCGAAATGAATATCAATACTTACCTTGAGTGTGTGAAGAAATAAAAATCCTCTGGGAAGTGAGGAAAGTAAGAACAAAACACCTGCTGTTGGAAAGATGAGATGGGCTTGGGGATTTGCGTATCTAATGATGCCGAAATCTTTGCAAAAAGTGGAAGTTGTGAGCTGTGAACAGAACCAGACCTAACCAAGGGGTGGACTACAAAAACGTTAGCAAAGGGTTCTCTGCCCGGTTGCTGGGTGGGCGTGGCCATGGTGGGCGTGGCCTAGTCAGCCTCCTGCACCACGGTGGGGGAGAGGGGGGGCGTTTTTGCCCTCCCCGGGCTCCGGAGGCTCTCTGAAAGTGGCAAACAGGCCCATTTCTGGCCTTCCCAAACTTCTGGGAGGCCTGTTTTTGCCCTCCTTGAGACCTGCATGTGCACTTACCTGCATCCAATTTGGGCTGCATGGCGACTCCTGGGAGGGGAGGGGCAGGGTGGGCAGGGCCAGCCAGGAGTGGAATTTGGGGGTTCTCCAAACTGCACTGAATCTTAGCTAGGGGCTCTCCCAAACCCCTGGGAACCCCCAACAGCCCACCCCTGAACCTAATTAAACAATACACATTCGTATATGCTACGTAGATTCAACCACTATCCTTGTAGACTTGGTCTTGTTCTTTCTGCGCCAACTCAGGAAGCTCAAACTGCCCAAGGAGCTGCTGATCCAGTTCTACAGAGGAATTATTGAGTCTGTCATCTGCACCTCTATAACTGTCTGGTTTGGTTCTGCAACCCAACAGGACAGACACAGACTCCAGAGAGTAATTAGGACTGCAGAAAAAACAATTACTACCAACCTGCCTTCCATTGAGGACCTGTATACTGCACAAGTCAAAAAGAGGGCTGTGAAAATATTGTTTCAACTCCTTCCTTCAAAACGACGCTATAGATCATTGCACATCAGAACAACTAGACACAAGAACAGTTTTTCCCCGAAAGCCATCACTCGGCTAAACAAATAATTCCCTTAACCCTGTTCAACTATTACAGTCTGCACTATTATTGTTAATCTTCTCACCACTCCTTATCACCCATCCCCTCCCACTTGTGACTGTATGACTGTAACTTTGTCGCTTGTATACTTATGATTTATATTGACTGTTTCCTAGTATGATTTGATTGCTTATTGTACCCTATGACTATCATTAAGTGTCATACCTTATGATTCTCAACTCCTGACGAATGTATCTTTTCTTTTATGTATACTGAGAGTATTTACACCAAGACAAATTCCTTGTGTGTCCAATCACACTTGGCCAATAAAGTATTCTATTCTATTCTATTCTATTCTATTCTATTCTATTCTATTCAAACATATTCAACTAGGGATTTCAAAGCTGGGCAGAGATACACTTGAGAACAAAAAGCAAAATGTTAGGAATATAAGTCACCTAACAGGTATTTGGGTTGACAATATATAAACCAGGATAGACATTTTAATACTGTCTCTTTAAGAGCATGCTAAAAACTGCAATTGGGTGTGGTTTCTCAAATGGTCATAAGATGGAGCCAGAAACCTGGGTTGTCTTAGCCTTAGGCTCAGAAGAGAGTGTGAGTGAGTCTGTTTTTCCTTCTGTTGAAGAGTATTGCTGTTCCTCCATTTTTCTTAATTGACTGCTATTTATGGTTTTGATGTAAGTCTGATACCGAACTGTTTTTGACACTGGAATTTGTTATTGGATTATCCCTGGATTGAAAACTAACTGATTTACCTGTGAATGACTTTGGACTGCCTATTTTGAACTTTGCTTAAACTTTCTGGAAGTAAAAACCAACATTTACTATACAGTGTATCTGTGTGCTGTGTGTGTATTATTCAAACCCTACTCTCTATACATCTCCCTGTATGCGCTCATTCTCCTAACGGGGAATTACCTCAACACTGTGGCAGCAGAGGATGGTTTCAATCCATCGACCTCTTTCTCTTTTAAACAGTTTCCCACACGCCCAATCAACCGGATAAGTAATGCAAGAGGACAATTTTGCTAAATATAAAGGTTTACTCAATATAGCTGAAACTGCTGCACAGCCATTACTCAAAAAACAAATTGTTCACTTTATCTGCAGTCAGGAGGTAGAAGGGTAGTAGTGCCAACAGTCTCAATGTACAGAGCTATATTTTATTTTCAAAACGAGGTGATTGATGTTAGATATAAATAGTGCAATAATAAATGGATACACAAAGCCAATAAGGATGACTCTTCTCCCTTTGGGAGAGTCATCGGGGAACTTTCAACTCTCAAGTTACGGCTTTAAGACTCACTCCAAGCAACACACGCATTTCACTATTGTGAAGCACACAACCACTGCTGCTGAAAAGGACACACGAGGAACACAGTGAAGCAGGAAATATAACCAGGTTTAAATTTAAAACAAAAAAAAAACAGGTGTCAAGAGAGTTTTAGCTGTTCTGGAAAGCATCAGTGCTTATCAGTGCTGGTTATTCTTGTTGGCTTGATAGTACAATTCGGAAAGTCAATAAAGAAAGGTTCCAAAACACCCTTTCCCGTTACGCTTGAACTGGTTGCCCGTGATGGACTCAAACATCTCCTGAGACATCTGGCTGCCTGCCTCTGGGATCCCCAACTGGCTCAGTCTCTTTTGGCACAGGTGGTTCTTCTTCAGCGAGGTGGCCCAAAGCTCCTTTGAAATCCGAATGTTGCCTTCTCCGTCATTGTCGTCACTGTCTCTTCCATCAGGGTCTACTTCGCCACAAGCCATTTCATGAGGATCTTCACGGTTCTCAGTGGTGGCACCTTCAGCATCTTTCGTTTGTTCTTAAAGCAGAAACAGGGAGACCAAATTGATTTGACAGCTTATGGGTGTAAAGCAGGGCTGGGCTGCTGGCGATTCGGGGGAGCCCCCTAACTAAGATTCTGCGCAGTTCAGAGAAGCTCCAAATCCCACTCCTGGCTGGCCCCTCCCCAGAGTCCCCACATGGCCCGTTTTGGATGCAGGTAAGTGTAGGGTGTGTGCGAAGGCTCAGAAAGGGTGAAAAATGGGTCTCCCGGAAGTTCAGGTAGGCCAGAAATGGGCCTGTTTCTGGCCTCCAGAGCCCAGGGAGGGCAAAATTCCCCCCCCCCCCAGCACCGTGGTGCAGGAGGATGACTAGGCCACGCCCACCATGGCCACACCCACCCAGCAACCAGGCAGACCCTTTGGTAAAATTTTTGAAGCCCACCCCCGGGGTGTAAGTCAGTCCATGATTGACGGTATTTGACTTAAATCTGCAATGGATTCATTGATCACACTGGGCCGTAATACGGTTTGGTTCGGTTCTGATTTGGTGCATTGGGGAACCGAACTGTTGCAGTAGGAAAACACCGGCTTAGGCTACCTTGCAATCTGTACCTTGCACCATGCCCTTTCTGCAAGCTTAGTGCCAATGCTGATAGATTTCCCTGCATCTAATCCCTTGCATCGGAGTGCAGTCAAAGCAACTGAACTGAATGGAGCTGAGGATTTACTGGCTGGGTGCCCTTCCCAATGCCTACACAGAGCTCACAGCAGATATTTTTTCCCTTTGTGCCCAGAGAGAGAAATATCTGCTGCTACCTAGGATCGAACTCACAGCCTCCTGATTGTGAGGCGAGAGCTCCACCTCTAGGCCACCATGCCGCTCATTTGCCAGTACTGTAAACAACATCAATAAAGCCATACCTGACATGCTTTCTGGCATGACCTCGCTAGCCTCTTTGGGTTTCACCAGCACCACACCATAGCCTTCATTATTGTGTATCACATTGTTCTTCATGGTTATCTTGGGAACGTCAAAATGCTCATCCAAAAAGTTCTAAAAGCCGAGAGAAAGAGAGTTGAATGAGATTTACCCAGATCAGCAGTTCTGAGAAGACTACTTTACAACTTATTTGCAGATGGAAAGCCAAAGCCCCACATGCAATGACTTTATGGAGAGCAAAGAGCCAATAACAAAAGCGAGGGATTCACATCCAGATGTTAACCAGAGATACTGTTCTGACCAAGGCTTCCTGAGACCGTAATTAAGTGCACGCTTAGTCCAAACAACTCTTGTTTTATTTCAATGCTGGGAATTATGTTCATTCCCAGCCTGTAATGAGTCCTAAATAGTCCCTCGAGATAAGCACCCACCTTTATCTCCTTTGAATTGCTGCCAACAACTAAAGTGCCAAATGAACTGTAAAAAGTCAAACGATGTACAAAGTCCACACAGAGCTTCAAGGTTTAATCCAAACAGAGCAAACAACTTTGCTTCCTGCAAAGGTTTCTCTACCTTTGCACTTCCTTTATGTCTTATGGGAGGGGCAATCACCTCCAAGCCTTTCTCCCGAGTCGCCCCTTTGGTTTCAGCTGCTCTCGCCTTCTAGCAGCTCTGCGCACATGTACACTGATAACAGGCTCCCCCTGTTCCTCTGCCTCGCTGCTGCCAGATTCTGGAGGCTCTGGAGTCAGCACATAACAAGTACAGAAAGCAGCAACTGGAATCCTCCTCCTAACTTCCTAATCCGTTTTGCAGTATTATGCAATGTTGTTTTACCAAATCTGGACAGAAGAGGTCCATGATCTAATCCTAGCTTGATCACACAGGTTTATTGGGTGACCTTGGAACAATTTATCTCTCTCTCTCAGCCTAATTTGCCTCCAGGTCTTTAGTGAGGATAAAGGGAGGAGAGATACACCAAACGCACTTTTTTGATCTCATAGGGAAATAACCCAATAAAAATTCTATCTTCCTACCAGTGGATTTTTTCCCCCGCCCTGATTTTAGGTAAAGAAATGTATTTTTTAATTGCACGATGAATATCCAATCAATTCTCATTCGTGGAATTTTACGAGTCCAGTTTCAGTTTGCAATGCTTCCCCCACTCTAGTGCAGATGTAATAAAACTGAGGGCAGCGTAAAGAGTTACTATACTATGAAAAAACACACTTTTTACTCCACAAAATGAACAAAGTGCAATGGCTGTCAGCCTTCAAAATCTTCCTTTGCTTTGCTTCTTTCTGGCTGTCATGAGTAACGGGGGGTGGAAGGGGGAAAAGTGTTACTAATTAATATTGTATAAACTGAGGAGGGTTTCTATTTCCTGCTTAGCTTTCTCTTCTCTGCGCAACTGCAAACCTTTATCTGAGTAAGCCAAGGTCAACTAATCATAACCACCTGAAGATGTCCACATGATGAGGTTCACAGCTTTTAATTGGAAGTTTGAACTATTTCCTCAGATTCAGAATTCTCTTGTTGCTACCACTTGACTTCCAGTAAAAGATATCTTTTCTCTAATTACAAGAGTCTAAGTATTCCTTTCTTGGATTTTGAACGGAGCACCAGCTGACAATGGCATTGGTTGTTTGCAAAGGAGCCAAATTTGCTATGCTTCCATTTGTGGTTCTTTGTGCTTTTTTTTTAAATTCCTGATTTGGGGGGTAAGACTGTTAAATGAGGAAAAAAATAGGAATGGCTAAATAATTCTTTCCACCATAGACTCAAATGAAGTGCATTTACTTTAAGGTACTCAGCTCTCAAACTAGAACTCACCTTGATCAGGATTCCTTCTTTACAATGATGTAGCCCATTCCCAATCAAAATGCAGGTGCTACCAGGGTAGATTTCAATCCCAGCACCCTGAAATTTAAGAGAGGAAACAGTTGAGAAGCGGGTTAAAAATAGGAGAGATCATGTCCCCAAAAGGGGCTTTTTCGAGAGGCAGTTGGGACCTTCTTTTGTTTTTCCTTTGAAGACACTTCGCTTCTTCTGAATAAGTTTCTTGGAAGAGAAGCGAAAAATGTCTTCAAGGAAAAACAAGAAGGTCCAATTGTCTCTTGAAAAAGCATCTTAGAGACAACCAAGACCTGAATGACCGAGAATCTCCACAGAAAGGAGAGACAATGAATGACTAAAGAATGCTAATTTGGTCTGGAAACTTCTCTAGGGACAGGAATCCATAAAACGGATGGAAAAG
The DNA here is from genome assembly GCF_049901735.1 of Notechis scutatus. Classification (NCBI taxonomy): domain Eukaryota; kingdom Metazoa; phylum Chordata; class Lepidosauria; order Squamata; family Elapidae; genus Notechis; species Notechis scutatus. Next base: position 7,563,833 of record NC_142017.1, on the reverse strand, counting down.
ATGCAGGAAATGTAGCAAACAGTGTGAAAAACTACACAACGTTTCAAGTAGAGGTAGCCTTTGACTTAGGGCTGCAATGGGAACTGCCCATTATGGTTCTAAATCGTGACATTGGTGTTAACTCATAAAATATTTATCTGGTGTTTTTAGAGTTGTCAACAGAAATTGGGGGGGGGGCAGTGCAGCAGCTTGCAAAACCAAAACTGTGTTCCTGTTGTGGTTAGCCAGCAGCAGGTGTGGATGGCTGAAGAGAGTGAGGACTCAGATGAGGGGCCAGGACCATTAGGGAGTGGACTGCTGCCTTCAGAGATTGTGGAGCTGGCAGCAGCAAGGAGGAGGTTCCCGAGGTGCCTGTGCCAAGTGCCCGTGTGCACAGGATTGCTCATAGGAAAGAGTAGCTGCAGCAGCACGGGCAACTCGGGAGTATGGCTGCACGGTAATGGCCCCTCCTTCAGGAAGATAAGACAGCTGTGAATCAGACGTTCTTTGCAGGAAGCAAAGACATTTTGAAACTTGAGGCCTCGTGGACATTGCAGTATCTTAGATGGTATTTGAAGACTCTTGTGTTGTAAAATATTTCTGTTATCTCTTGGCAGCCTCATGGTTTTGGCGAGGCTCATGCTTATCAAAGTTAATTAGTTTGCAACAGCCTTTTAACCAGGGATTTGTAAGAATTATTAAAAGGTTTCTGTTCCCTTTGGTCCATGTTTGTTTTATTGGAAAAGGGTTGGGGTCAGAACAATTCCATCAATGTTTTCAGAAACAGTAACTAGGTGACTGAAGTTTCTGCTGCACAAAATTCTAACTGGAGAGCATGATTGATGACTCTTGGCTATGGATGTGTCCCATTGGAGAATATGAATTATGATACACCCAGGGGGTGGGGGGGGGAAAACCAGGGTCAAGGGTGACAATGAATTATATGTCTCAGAGTCGGCTATACCCAGGTAGTGCCAGACATGGGAACTCCCAATAAATCCTTTTTAAGTTTTAGAAGTTTGGCTCGAGACTCATGATTTAAATGGGGGTAACTGCCAGAGCCCTGACAATTGGGTAATCATGTGACCAGATCCGATTTTACCAGTTTTGTGGCGGTCATTAAACAAATGCCAGAGTCACAAAGCAAAAGCTGTCAGTTGTTAAGGGAACCCATTGTTCACCATATTGGGGCATTTTTGCCCAAAAGCAGAAACAAATGCTAGTTTTGGACAAAAACATTGTAAATGACAGTTATTGGACCATGGAACACTGGCAAAACAGCCATAAATGCGGGCCTTTTGCCAAACCCCTGAAATGCAGTCACGTGACCAGGGAGGGGTGAGGGTGTTGGACCTCCAGAACTGGTCATAAGTAAATTTTGAGGAGTCCGTCATAAACAACCGGTCATAAGTCAAGGATGACCTGTAGTGGAAGAGTCAGCTATTCGCTCTAGTTTGTATAAATCTATGGCTACATCACTAGCAACTAAGACATTCTGAACATAGCAAGAGCTATTTCTCAGCAAACATGCAGGGCTTCATTTTTGGACTTCTACCAGAATTTGCAATGTGCCATCGCTGAGATTGTCAATCCAGGTAGCTTCATTTGAACCCTTTATTTGTTATCAACCCATCTTCTTTTGATAAGAGGTGTCAACCACGGTGATGGATCCATAGAAGTTCTTCGATGCTCTAGGAAGGAAGGAACCAACGAATGCAAATATCTCTTCCTACCTTCGCCCCATACAGGTCAGAGTTCTTCATGAATAACTCGGCAGATGTCCGGATGGCAACTCCAGTTGTTTCACACTGCAACACACAGTTTTCCAGAGTAGTCCTTCCTTGATGAACACCTGTGAAAAATATTGTGGTCTTGAATTTGTGGGCGCACAAACAAGACTTCAAAGACAAAACTTCCCGGTGAGCATAAACAAGGAATTTTGAAATGCTTCAGCAAAACATATTTTGTCAGGTACCTCAATTCATTCTTAAGTCAACAGAATTGCTGATTTCCACAAACACAGCCATCCATTGGATGATTGGTCTCAAAACACAAAGCCCCAGGTGCATTTTGGTAGGCAAGTCCTTTTGTGGATGACACATGCTTTGATTAAAAATCAATGAGCGCAATCATTTCTTGATGATAAAAGTAGTATAGCCAACACACAGGCTTTCAGAAGTCTCGTATGAAGAAACAGAGCAGAGTTATTCTAAACAAGACAGTTAAAATAATAATAATAATAAATCTTTGAACTATTGGGTTGCTACTACCCAAATCTTTAATCTGCATCAGGCAAAGCTGGCTGGGGAATTCTGGGAGTTGAAGTCCACGAGGCTTAAAGTTGCCAAGATTGGAGAACTCTGCTCTAAAGAGTACACCTTGAGAATGAAGAAGCAATTCTAGGAGAAGTTTTAGACCACTTCTGATTTTCTCGCATCAAAAGGTAGCAGCTCATATTAAACACTTACTTTTTTTGAAAAGGACACAATGTATAAATTTACTCTGCTAAAGAATATATTAGGGACAAGCAATTAATAACTTTCTCCAAGAGTGGCTCAAGCACCCCCTACCCAATTATTTTCTTTTGGTGAGTGAATATATTTTCACATAAAAAGGTGCTGAAATAATCTTGCTAGCCCATACAGCATTTGTTATTCAAATCCACATCTCAGATGATGAAGCGTTAATTATCACCTTCTTTAAAAGGCAGAGGGACACAGCTAACAAAAATTCATCAAATTCGGGGGTGGGGGGAGAAGGGTGGAAGAAAAGAGGACAGGAGAGGTGGCTGGTCCCCATTAGGAAACAAGAGACTTTAAAGAAACTTTGAACGTCGAACATTAAGGAAGATCATCCCGTTTGTCTGTTTTAGCAGGTCACGTAAAATCAATACTATGGAAAGAAATGGATGGGGAAAGGGGAATACAATAAACTTAGAACAATGGATGCTCTAAAGCTGTTAATTCTGATTACTATAATCAAGAAGCAAGTGTTACCCAATGGATGTGATCCTCAAATGTATTTCTCTGCGGAGTCCTTGATCTTCTCTAAGCTTAGTTGTTTCCTTGCAGGTGCTTGTTACCTGAGCAGGTAACACCAGGAATAATTGGTTGCAAACAAACAGCTTAGCTCAGAGAACATAAAAGGCTCTACAGTTCAACCCTGAGTTAAACATATTGTCTACCATTGGAATATTTCTCTTTATACTAAATGAAGACTGTGTTCAGACAAGCAGTCTAGTTTAGAAAAAAAACAAAAACCTAGCAAATGCATTTCTTGGTTGGTCTTCCCCTTGATCACTTTTTGTGTCAATCATAGAAGAAGAGTTTTATGTATTCTTTCATCTCTACCAAAGAAAGTTGGAAGTCATTCTTTTTCCAGGTTTTTTTTTCTTCCTTGCGCTTCCACTATTATCTGAGCCTTTTCTTCTCTCAAATCTATGCCTGTTGGCTTATTTTTTTAACTTTGCCATTTTTTAAAAAAATTGTTAGTTAGGTCAACGAGCTTTGTATGTTGAGCCAAACCCAGCGATGGAGTCGATTCATTGTTCAGCGCCTTAAGTTTATTAGACAGGTCAGCAATCAATTTAAGGGTGCTGGTGAGTGCTTCTTGGGCGCTATTCCCTCCTGATGGCTTTTGTCATTGGTTAGCCAGCAGAAGATAACACCTTGCAATAGACATATATGGTGGTGCAGTGGTTAGAATGTAGTACTGCAGGTTGATTCTGCTCACTGCCAGGAGTTCGATTCTGAGCAGGCCCAGGCAGTGGTGGGATTCAAAAAATTTTACTGCCGGCATGGCTTTGTGTGCATGGCAGGGGAAGGTTGCTGCAAAATCTCCATTCCCTCCCCACCCCACTAACCTGCTTTTCACCTCCGTTCTCCTGTGCAGGGCAACCAAAGAAGACCCAGCCGATCAGCAGGGACTCCATGGGAGGCAGAGAATAGCTGGGGGTAGGGCCAGTCAGAGGTGGGATTGGCCGGTTCTCTGAACCACTCAAAATTTCCGCTACTGGTTCTCCAGAACTGGTCCAAACCTCCTGAATACCACTTCTGGCTCCAGGTTGACTCAGCCTTCCATCCTTCCGAGGTGGGTAAAATGAAGAGTCAGATTGTTGGGGGCAAGAGGCTGACTCTATAAACCACTTAGAAAGGGCTGTAAAGCACTGTGAAGTGGTATATAAGTCTAAGTGCTATTGCTATTGCAGGCTAACTCTGCTCACTGTCAGCAGTTCGATCCTGATGGGGGCTCAAGGTTGATTCAGCCTTACATCCTTCCAAGGTGGGTAAAATGAGGACCCAGATTGTTGGGGGCAGTATATAAGTCAGTGCTATTGCTATTTTCTTTCTTTCTTTCTTTCTTTCTTTCTTTCTTTCTTTCTTTCTTTCTTTCTTTCTTTCTTTCTTTCTTTCTTTCTTTCTTTCCTTCCTTCCTTCCTTCCTTCCTTCCTTCCTTCCTTCCCTTCCCTTCCCTTCCCTTCCCTTCCCTTCCCTTCCCTTCCCTTCCCTTCCCTTCCTTTCCTTCCCAATGGTTAGAATGTAGCATTGCAGGGTCATTTTGTCCACAGCCTGGAGTTCGATCCTGACCGGCTCAAGGTTGACTCAGCCTTCCATCCTTCCGAGGTGGGTAAAATGAGGACCCAGATTGTTGGGGGCAATAGGCTGACTCTATAAACCACTTAGAAAGGGCTGTAAAGCACTATGAAGTGCTATATAAGTCTAAGTGCTATTGCTATTGCAGGCTAACTCTGCTCACTGTCAGCAGTTCGATCCTGATGGGGGCTCAAGGTTGATTCAGCCTTACATCCTTCTGAGGTTGGTAAAATGAGGACTCAGATTGTTGGGGGCAAGAGGCTGACTCTGCAAAACGCTTAGAGAGGACCGTAAAGCACTGTGAAGTGGTATATAGGTCTAAGGCAGGGGTCTGCAACCTAAAACACTCAAAGAGCCACTTGGACCCGTTTCCCACAGAAAACACCGGGAGCCAATAATTTAACAACCGGTGTGACTGGGTGGGCGTGGCCAAGTCGATGTCACTCCCTCCCACCCAGTCACCTCCTGCTCTGGAATATGGAGCGACTCTCCACCCCCCGCCATCACCCTTACCTTCTCAGTCCAGGCAAGGAGTGATGGGGAGGGGAGGGGCCCGCCAGTGGTGGGAACAGGGAGCCGTAGCAGAGGGCCGAAAGAGCCACATGTGGCTCCAGAGCCGCAGGTTGCCAACCCCTGGTCTAAGGGCTATTCCTATCAGACACACCATTGCATCTTGGAGCATCCATGGGTTATATATGCCTCCTTTTGACCCCGGGGAGTCAAGATACTCACTCAGAATGCCTTTCTCCGCATCATGTTGGATGAGCTTCAGGTTAGAGATTTTCACATCCTTTCCGGTACATTCAACGAAAGCATGAGCCTTCCCTTGCTTTTCTATCACGATGTCGTCCGGCAGCCCGTAGCCTTGGCAAAAAATAAAAGACAAAACGAAAAGAGATGGGCTACCTTTCTGCAGGTTATTAGATCTCCAGAGACAGTAGATACTTCCATAGAGAAATACTCTCTCTTAATTGCTCCATGCTAGTGTAGGATAGAAAAAAAGTGCTCTCTAGGTTCTACCATCCCATCATGCTCCACAGCCAGGGATTATTCTAAACACCGATCGTCGATCTTTGCGTGGTTCTAGCAAAACTGACTGGGATTTAAATCATGATTCTATGCACCTGCATTACCAAGAACTGCCTGCTTTATTCAGTGGTCTCACAAGCCCATACAGGGCAGTGATGGCTAACCTTTTTGTCGTCACGTGCCGAAAGTGCGCATGTGCGCATGGCTTGCGCATGCAGGTGTGCCTGCACCCATAATGCAATGTGTTAGGAATCTGTACATAAATTAGTTGGGTTGGCAATATATAAACCAACAATGTACGTTTGTAGCTTTAAGAGAAGATCACTGTATTGGTTTGTGCTATATTCCGATTGGTTGATTGCATTGTAAGTTGCCATAAGAGAGAGCTAGAGAGATCATAGCTTGCTCTCTCTCTGACATTCTGTTGCTATCTAAGGTTCTCTGTTGTGCTTATACTTTGATATCTTTGTTTACTGTAAATGACAAAGGCAACCGGTAAGAAGACTTTGTAGTTGGATATTCTTTGGACTATTAAACGTATATGACCTGGACTGTTTATTGGACTGTGCTATTTCTTAAAGTAAACTTTAACTCAATTCAGTGTAGCTGTGTGTGGCTGAATAATTATTCATAACTACTCTCATAAACGTTTCCATGTGCATATCCTTGTTATTCAAGGGTTATTCTGTACATATCATAACACAATGCACACATGACCCCTGCTGCATGACTCGTGCCCCCCTGTACATGCGTGTGTAACCCCCAGGCTCCCCACCCTCTGTGCATGCGCATGTGACCCCCCCCATGCTTCCCTGGCCCCTGGTGCGCGACCCCCTGTGCCCCCCACCCCTCTGCGCATGTGTGTATGACCCCCGTGCTCCCCTGCCCCCTACACATGCATGTGTGACCCCATGCTTCGCCGCCCCCCTGAACATGCGTACAACCCCGTGGTCCCCACACCCCTCTGCGCATGCATGTGACCCCCTGTGCTCCCCCTGCCCCCCTACACATGCACGTGTGACCCCGGTGCTTCCCCTTCCCCTACGCATGCGCATGTGGCCCTGTGCTTCCCCACCCCCTGCACATGCACGTTCCCCACCCTTCTTGTGCATCGCACATATCTCCCGCATGCGCCCCGTCCCTCACACATGCGCAGCAGATACCCAAAAATCAGCTGGCTGGTGGGAGGTGCACGCACATGCGCAGTAAAACTGAGCTGGGGCGACAGCTCCTGTGGCGGCAGAGATGGATCTGCGTGCCACTTCTGGCACGTGTGCCATAGGTTCGCCATAACGGATATATAAGGTTTCCTGAACAGTGGGACAGCAGGTTTCCTGAGCAGAGAGTTGGACTAGAAGACCTCTAAGGTCCTTTCTAACTTAGTTATTCTGCCCAAAATCGTGGTAGTGCATTACACACAATGACTCAATTTTAAATTTTCTCACCCAAAAGTTCAGGAAGCACTATTGCAACTTCCAAATGGATTGGAACCTGATTCTTGATTAAACAAGCAACTCTTCTTAATCTGTGCAACATCCCTTATCTACTTAAAGCATTGTTTTTAAGGGAGATACTGTTATGTACCGCTTAGGAATGTTAAGAAGGCTTCATGCCGTTTGAATTAGCTTTCCTCAAATTGATATTCTCCAGATGTGCCCAGGTACGGCTCACACTATCTCCAACTACAACGCAATACACCTTGAAGGTACACTCCGGCTTAAAATAAATTCCTTGGTAATCCCTCCAAACAAATGAAGTAAGGTGCACTGGGGAAAGATACTTTTTTCAAGAAGCAGCCTCTTTTTCCTGGCCTTGTGGTCTGCCGGCGGCCTGCAGAGCTGGCAGCAGAGTCGGGCAGTGGGGAGGAACATGGGCCAGTCCGGGAGTCTGGGGAGGACTCAGATGAGGGATCTGTGTCCGACACAGAGATGGGGCCAGGGCCATCTGGGAGTTATGTGCTGACTCCAGAGCCTCCAGAGTCTGACAGCAGCGAGGCAGAGGAACAGGGGGAGCCTGTTCTCAGTGCGCACTTGCGCAGAGCTGCCAGAAGGCAAGAACAGTTAAGACAAAAGGGGCAACTTGGGACTAAGGCTTGGAGATGGGCCCTTCCCATAAGACATAAAGGAGGAGCAAAGGGACATGAGCCTTTGCAGGAAGCAACTTTGTTCGTTCTGGTTGGTTTGAACTCTGAAACTCCATGTTGACTTTGTGCTCTGTTTGGCCCTGTATAGCTAATTGGCAATTTAGTTGTTGGCAGCATTCAAGGGAGATAAACGTGGGTGCTTATCAGCCTTATCTCGAAAGACTGTGTCAGACTTCTGTGGGGCTATTTATAAAGCAACTTAGGACTAAGGAGACATTTCCTGACAGTTAGAACAATTAACCAGTGGAACAACTTGCCTCCAGAAGTTATGAATGCTCCAACACTGGAGGCTTTTAAGAGACTGGATAACCATTTGTCTGAAGTGGTATAGGGTTTCCTGCCTAAGCAGGGAGTTGGACTAGAAGACCTCCAAGGTCCCTTCCAACTCTGTTATTCTATTATAGTCTAGTCTAGTCTATTGTATTCTATTCTAAAGCTTAATAAATAAATATGTGAGTGTTCTGCTATGGGAGACCATGCTATTCCTTCCAGTTTAGGACTGATTTTTCTTTCCATTATCTTGAAATGGACAGAATTGAATGTTTTCTCATGGCAAAGCATCTGTTTGATCCCACTGTCACAAAAACCGTATCACAATTCAGATCTCCTATTTATAAACTGCGCAGGCGTCTAGGGGCATCTTTTAAGAAAGAGGGGGGCTCTGCGGCGCCAGGCTGTGGCTTCGGGCTGGGGGTGGCGCTTCAGGTCAGAAGGACCACAAAGAGGCGGCGCATAGCCCGGGAAAGTGGATCACTGATTTAAAAGGAAGAGTCTGCTGTTTTCTCAGACTTAGGTAAGTCTTTAACACCACCGCTCTTTTTTTCTCTTTGAAGAGCAAGTTAATTCAGTTATCCGCTATTGTTTACTCCAAACCACTTAAAGAAATTTATGAGCATGTAAAGCGTTTATGGCCCATCACTAGCATAACGACATGGCAACCGAGGATATCGATACCATCAGCGTGATGGCACATATATTTTTTTCTGTTTTTTAAGCATCTCCAAACTCAAAGAGATGGATCGAATGAAGAGATGCATGATAAACCTGTCAACTTTTTTTTAAAAAAATGTGAAACTGTGAGGACTAAGTCATTTTTTTTTTTCTCCAGGGCTAACCCCACCTTCTAATAATAGCTGAACGAATCGTTGTAAGTCAAGGATCCACCCATACTAGCAAGCCCAGCCTTCCTCCTCAAAAAGCAAGGCGTACTTCCAACTGCATCCTGCCAAGAATGCAACCGGTTCTCTTTTGTTTGGCCTTCCTTGCAATTATACCTCCTGCATCATTAACCCTCACAGCGAGCAGCCTCTGACATTCAAAGCCTCCCGTGACAGGGAGGGAGACTTTCTGACTCTTGATCAATCACCACATTGACTCTGTGAATAAACTTGACATGGGTTTTGTTCCTGAAGAGCTTCAGGAAGGCTGGAGGCTGGCCCTAACTGCGCTTTTAATACGCTTTTGCTCTTCCCGTTTGCCTGACCTCTCCAACGGGATGCGATTTGTCAAAGATACCACCTCATGTGCCCAAACCAGCTTATCCCTCGCCCCTACCGATAAATGAAATTTACTGCAATTCCATCTCCTGCAGGGGTTCGGCAGGCTGGCGTGGGTATCTGCATAAATCAAACATCGGAGAGGAGGAAAAGGCAAGGAAATCATCATAAAAAACAACAATGTCAAAAGGGGGGGGAAAGGGGGAAAAGAAAAGAGAGAAGGAAGGGTGGGGAAATTAGAACCTGAACAGCAGGAAACTTTAAAAAAAAAAAAAAACCTTCGGCTCTTTTTCTATTAGGGAGTTTTGACAAGATAAAGAATGAACCTTCAACAAAAGCTCGCTCCGGAAAGCCGTGAGAAATCTGGAAGAGCAATAGACATGCCTATTATGTTAACAATGAATGGCAGACCTCACCTTCTTCCTGCAGACCGAAGAAGAGAGCTCAGCCAACCCCAAAGTTTAAAAAAAAAAGATATTACAAGTGGGGTGTTAAAAATAAGGGGGTGTTAAATCTCCCAAGCCAGTTGCAGCTTTGTGCAAAATGCCTCGTTGCTGAAGGGGAAGCATTGACAATTGATATTTGAAAATATGGTACAGGATTCACTTCTGGGGGGGTGTTAGCAAAGAGAACTTCGAAGGTTTTGGAACATATTTCGGGCTTGGACAACCTAGAACTACGCCGCCTACGGATGGACTTAAGCGTAGTACACACAATTATCTGCTATAATGTCCTACCAGTCAATGGCTACTTCACCTTCAACCGCAACAATACAAGAGCACACAACAGATACAAACTCAATGTAAACTGCTCCAAACTTGATTGCAGAAAGTACGACTTCAGCAACAGAGTGGTCAATGTCTGGAATACACTACCTGACTGTTGTTACATCCACTAACCCCCACTCCTTTAACCTCAAACTATCCACTATTGACCTCACCCCATTCCTAAGAGGTCTGTAAGGGGCATGCATAAGCGCACCATCGTGCCTACCGTCCCTGTCCTATTGTCCCCATTTATTCATACCTATTTCCTGTATTCATACTCATGCTTATTGTCATCCCAATTCCGAGGAGAAGCTGACAGGGAGTGAGAGTGTGGCTCCGGTGGCTATGGAAGAAACTGGGGAAGGACACAGTCTGGCTGGGCTCTTCATCCTAGGGCATGCAGGGAGGAACGGAGAAGGGAGCAACATGGGTTATGGGGGGGAAAAGGGCCCTGATTCCCTTCATTAGCTGCAGCTGGGAAAACAGGATTTTAAAAGGGCATTTGCACACAGCACCTTGCTGGAAGCAAAGCATGAATTGTCTTGGTTTGCCAAGTCTTATCTGGGTTCTGGCGTCCTCCCAACTGTGTGTGTTTCGTTATCTTTTGAAATCTGTAATTCCTTATCCTGCCCTTTCTCAATAATTGCTGCAGCATGGTTTGTGTTGGTTTTTATTTATAATCTATATGTACTTTTGGGTTCGGGCTGAATTTCTTCCCTTTAAAAACTGTTCTTGGGAGTTTTCTTTTCTCCAGCCAAAGGTAACCTGGACATTGGGGGCCAAGTTGGAGGTATTAAAGGGACTTTACCTACTTTTGTGACTTTGTTGCTTTTGTGCCACGCCCCGGGTCATCACATTTATTCTTATAACTATTATATTGTAAGGGATTGACAAATCAAATCAATTGATCAATCAATCAATATCCATAGAAAGCACATATGGTACACCTTTTGGATTCAATGAAGGAGAATGCGTGGAGTTCAGGATTGAGATGTGGGGTCCCTGGTACTCTCTGAGCTTGATTGGTTGCTTTCTTGCAGATGTTTCATTGTCCAACATGGAAACCTTATCAGTGATAGAAGAGAATGGGGGTGGTGGTATATAAACAGAGAGCCAACCCCACTCCTTTCGAGCACTGATGATGGTACCTAGTTGGCTGATGAAACGTCTGCAAGAAAACAAGCAAACTCGGAGAGTAACAAAGATCCTTCATCTTTTGGACTCAACAGCACACAGGTGGTCCTCAACATATGACCACAACTGGGCCTGGAACCTCTGCTGCAAAACAAGCTGGGACTTAAGTGAGTTGGAACTGATTTTACAGCCTTTTGTCGCAGTTATTAAGAGAATCACAGCTACCGTTAAATACATCATGAGAACAATTCACCAGTGGAACAACTTGTCTCCAGAAGCTGTGAATGCTTCAACACTGGAAGTTTTTAAGAAGAGATTGGACAACCATTTGTCTGAAATGGTACAGGGTTTCCTGCCTAAGCAGCGGGTTGGACTAGAAGACCACCAAGGTCCCTTTCAACTCTGATTCTATTCTATTCTATTATTCTATTTCTAATTCTATTCTATTCTATTTCTATTCTATTCTATTCTATTCTATTCTATTCTATTCTATTCTATTCTATTCTATTCTATTCTATTCTATTCTATTCTATTCTATTCTATTCTATTCTATTCTATTCTATTCTATTCTATTCCATTCCATTCCATTCCATTCCATTCTATTCTATTCTAATTCTATTCTATTCTATTCCATGGTTCCATTCTTCTGGTGTGTTCTGTTGTGTTGTGTTCTATTGTTTGTATTCTATTCTCTATTCTATTCTATTTCTATTTCTACTCTATTGTTCTATTTTAATTCTATTCTATTCCATGGTTCTATTCTTCTGTTGTGTTGTGTTGTATTCTATTCTATTCCCACACATCCCGGATCTGAAGCCCTTTTGCTTTTAAATCAGAAACACTGCACAATGTTACTGGAAAGCTTTCTGTGCTCTGGGATCTAGACAATATTTTGCCTTAAGAGAACCTAAAAATAGGCACTCTTAATACAAGAAACTTAATAGTAGAATCATCTCCTGGTTCATTAAGGTTTGCCTCAAGCCTGGCACTCAAGCCTGGCACCAACTAAAGATCATCTAATCATAGTTAGGTTGCTTTTTAACCGATTTGGAATTCTCTCTGTATTATAGACTTTGAGCTGTTAATGGCATTCAGCACATCTTTCTTATATGTTTTTGTTTGTTTGCCTGTATACCATTTATGCGGCCATCCATCTCACAGCAGTGTATGAAAAGTAAAAGCAACAATGAAAATTAAACCAACAATTCAGATAACGAATGTCTAAAGTTGAAAAAAATAATTCCCATCTTACAACAGAAATTACCAACAATGAATCCAATCATCCAACAGAACTCACTTAACCTCCTGGCCCAAATGTTTTTTACCGAACGTGTTCCTTAGCTTACAATATATTTTAAATCCTCGCTTTTTAATTTAATTCTCATTTTCTTTAAATTGTTCCTTGATTTGGATTTATTTTTAAGAAAGGGGTTTTTTTTAAAAAAAAAACAGCAATTAAGCAACCTTTCATGAGCTCATCAAGGAAATACACCTTCAGAAACACTAGACAATTAATTATAGACAATTGGTGCTGCCAATTAAATAACAGAATATGGAAGGCTAGGAAAAAAGGAGTTTAATGATACTAAAAAGTTTGATCTGCACAAAATGGGCCTCGGAGTTAAGAGTTTTATCCTACTTTGCATTCAGAATCTCCAAATCTCTCATTCCCAAGATAACTGCATTATGGTGTCAAAATATAAACATCATTTAGGAATTCAAACAGACCCCCAACATAAAATAAGAGGTTAATTTACATTCATACTTAGCATTACTGTAAAAAAAAAATCTCTGAAGTGGTTTATTTATATTTCCTTTTTTGCTTCCTGCACTTTTCATCTCTTATTTTTTCCTAGCGCTTCCTTTTTTAAAATCCTATATTAACAGATCCTTGTTCAACTTTATCTTTCATCTTAAAATATATGGGAATATACATTCATGTATATACATATGAACTCAAATGGGACATCCAGCAGAGGTGGATAAATGAGGGAGGTGAAAAACTGAACACTGGTGTAGCTACTGCACATTTGGAATAAAAATCATAGGAATAGGATCACTTTATAATGCCGTGGTAAGTCCCACACGTAGAGTACTGCATCCAGTTTTGGTCACCACAATATACAAAAGATGTTGGGACTCTGGAAAGAGTGCAAAAAAGAGCAGCAAAGACGATTAGTGGGCTGGAGACTAAAACATATGAAGAACAGTTGCAGGAATTGAGTATGTTTAGCATAGCAAAAAAAAAAAAAAAAGGACTAGGGGAGACATGATAGCAGTGTTCCAATATCTGAGGGGCTGCCCCAAAGAAGAGGGAGTCAAGCTATTCTCCAAAGCAACTGAAGGCAGGACAAGAAGCCACAGATGGAAACTAATCAAGGAGAGAAGCAACCTAGAACTAAGGAGGAATTTCCCGACAGTTAGAACAATTAACCATTGGAACAACTTGCCTCCAGAAGTTACGAATGCTCCAACGTTGGACGTTTTTAAGAAGAGATTGGATAACCATTTGTCTGAAATGGTATAGGGTTTCCTGCCTAAACAGGGGGTTGGACTAGAAGACCTCCAAGGTCCCTTTCAACTCTTGTTATTCTGAATATCTGGGCTGTGGCAATTCTCCCATCCAGGAAAAAAGGGATTTCTCTCTCTTTAGGACAAGAAAGTTAAAAAAAAATACTCACCTTCTAGTGCAACAGAATCAGCGATAGGCAATGTTCCTTCAATAAGGTAATGGCCAGGACAAATTATAACCCGGTCTCCTTCGTAGCAAGCATTCAAAGCAGACTGTGGATCGTTGTGGAACTAAGAAAGAACACACAGAATAATGAAAGCTGGCAAACCCAACATTGTGGGGCAATTGCGTATCAAAAAGCAGAAAAGAAGCAGATAGGAACAACAGCTGAAGAACGAACTTGGATTCAGGGTGAAATGAAAGCTAATATAAGTCAGACAAGATTATCCCCCATTCGTTTCACCTCACCCAATCATTGCCTCAATTTTATTTATTTATTTCAAATGTTTATATGCCCGACCATCTTAAAAATAACCCTGGGTAGTTTGTAACCAATAAAAACAGGATAAAAACAATAGAAATGGTACAAAAATTCCAACTAGGAAGATTAGCCAGGTCTGGAATCTACAGCTAAAACTTTTTTTAAAAGGCTGTGGAGAGTTTGGCAGTTCAGCGACCTTTTGAGATAGTGAATGAAAAAAACCAGACATTGTGTGGAAAATGTTCAGGCATAGCAGAATAGCTGTTGTGTATTTAAAACCCCTTCAGATTGCTAACTCTGTAGTTGCTGAACATTTTAAGATGGCAATAATAAGCCATGATTACATTTGAGGGCTAAGACCCAGATCTGAGTCACAATTAATTCCTTTTACACTCTTGTTTACAGTTTAATTCGATCATTTTTCTTCCCCTTTGGTGAATCAGCTATTTTTATTTTAGTTTCCTCTTATTTTCCATGATGCTTTGGTTGTGTTCGTGTTTGCTATAACCTGGCTGGTTAGCCACCTTAAATAAAGCTTGAGGGTTGCTATAAAAAGAACCCAGGAAGTGCTATCTAGCCAACTCTTGAGCTTCTACAGAGAAAGGAAGATACCTGATCTCGCTAGAAATAATTTTAAACCAAGCCAACCTGGATTTCAATTTCTTCGTTGAAATGTTCCGGTGAAAGTTTGTCCCTGAATAGACATTGTAGGAAGCTTGACTGGATTGTAGCACAGACAACGTGGGTGATGATGGCATTAGAGGAACGGATTCCTTTTGCCTTGAGCCCAGCGTGCTTCTTATAACCAAAGACATATCTAAACAAAAACAAAAAAATAATAAGCAGCTAGCTAAGGAGAGCCAGTTCGGTCTTAGTGGTTAAGACTAGAAAGAGGGAGAATCCTGGGAACTGAAGTCTACAAGTCTTTAAAGTTGCCAAGGTTGGATACCCTTGGCTTATGTCATAATTGGTGTAACATATTGAGATGTTTCCTGCTCCAAAGTCAGAAATCTGCTTTGTATTCTGATACAGTTGGTTGCAGGAATTGACTAGGTCTAGTTTAAGGGAGGAGGGACGCGGTGGCTCAGTGGCTAAGATGCTGAGCTGGTTGACCAGAAAGGTCAGCAGTTCAGCGGTTCGAATCCCTAGCACCGCATAATGGAGTGAGCTCCCGTTACTTGCCCCAGCTTCTGCCAACCTAGCAGTTTGAAAGCATGTAAAAATGCAAGTAGGAAAATAGGGACCACTTTGACAGGAAGGTAACAGCGTTCCGTGCGCCTTCGGCATTTAGTAATGCCGGCCCCATGACCACGGAGACGTCTTTGGACAGCGCTGGCTCTTCGGCTTTGTAATGGAGATGAGCACCTCCCAGAGCTAGAAACGACTAGCAAGCACGTGCAAGGGGAACCTTTACCTTTAGTTTAATGAAAAGAAGGACAAGATAACAATGTTCCAATATCTCAGGGGCTGCCACAGAGAAGAGGGAGTCAAGCTATTCTCCAAAGCATTTGAAGGCAGGATAAGAAGCAATGGGATTAAGGAGAAATTTTCTGACAGTTAGAACAATTAACCAGTGGAACAACTTGTCTCCAGAAGTTGTGAATGCTCCAACACTGGAGGATTTTAAGAAGAGATTGAATAGCCTCTGAAATGGTATAGGGTTTCCTGCTTGAGGAGGGGGGGGCTGGACTAGAAGACCTCCAAGGTCCCTTCCAATTCTGCTATTCTATTATTCTGTAACAGTAACTGCAAAAAAATTGCAATTGCAGCTTTTAAAATCGCAGGTGGCACACGCTTCTGATTTCCTCCTATTGTCCTGACGCAGTTACTTTCTAGCCAACTCTTGAGCTTCTACAGAGAAAGGAAGATACCTGATCTCGCTAGAAATAATTTTAAACCAAGCCAACCTGGATTTCAATTTCTTCGTTGAAATTGGGGGTGGGGGGAGGGGAATTAAATCCATTAATTGCCATCAAATATTTAACCTATAATCAGCTTTGGCTCCGAGACCGAGGTAAGCAAACAAAACCATTCCACAAAAATAATTTAAACCAAGTGGGAGCGGAAAATAGACTTGAGGTTCTGCAGGCAGTGTAAATCCTTTGTTCCGGAGCTTTAAACCCTTCAATATTTGCTCTACCTGAATAGGAGGTTTTCAATCATCTTCAGCTTCTGTTTCCGGTGCTCGATCTGGTCGTAGAGTTTCATCCCTTCCGCCACAGAGACGTTGTCTTTCTCCGAGTCGGAATCGCAGGCCGAGAGGCTGCTCCTCAAGACTTGGAACTTGCGGTAGAGTTCCTCGCACTGAGAGAGGCGGCTGTGATAGTCGGACACCAGAGCGGGAGAGACGCGGTCTTCCGTGATGTCGTAATACCTAGAATGCCAAGATTGGAAACAACTGGAATAATGGAACCACACTTGCGTTGCAAATAGTCCTGGACGTCCGTGCAGAAATCCCTCAATTTAAAAAGTCTGCAAGTTTATTTATTTGTATCTCCCCTTTGTGGTTTTTACAAATAACCCGAGGAAGATAACCTATCCAACACACGTTTCTCCTATTTTCCGAACAACAACCCTGTGAGGTGGGTTGGGCTGAGAGGGAGTGACTGGCCCAAAGTCATCCAGTCAGCGTTCATGCCTAAGGCAGGACTAGAACTCACCGTCTCCTGGTGATTGGCCCAAGGTCACCCAGTCAGTGTTCATGCCTAAGGAAGGACTAGAACTCACCGTCTCCTGGTGAGGGGGTCCAATGACTCGGTCATTTGCTAAGTGACTGGGGAAGTAGGGAGGGAGGGATTGCTAGTCTCTGTTTCTCATTCAGATAAATTTCTCTTCCAGTTCTCTTGAGGTTGATAGTTTAACAGATTACTTAAACCATTGATTAGAACCCTCCAAGCAGATGCTGCCTGAAACTGAAGAGATTTTAACCAGTTTCACACTGAGGGCTTGCTATTCTTGTTGCAAATGCAGGCCTTGGTTGGAAAAGGAATATCTGGTTACCATTTATTATCCTTGCATTTGGCAAAACGGTCACTATCTGAGGCCGGCCGCTGAAAAAGGACATCCCGTATTACATGCATTTGCGTCAGACCGCACGACCCAGCGAGAGCCTCTGCTTTCAAAAGTGATTAGACCAATTCATGGGAAAAACAAGCGTCAGGGTTCCTCATTAAGCGTGTGAGCTAATGCAACCTCCGTGTTCTGAGCCGGTGCACTTTTGCACACCCGTGCCTTGCCGCTGCCTAGGATTGTAGATCAGAAGTGGACAACCTGTAGCCTCTGGCTGGATTTCAAACGCTCGTTGCAATCAATTAGCGCCGAGCTTTTGCCAAAAGCAACCTGTCTTTTCTGCAGCAGTAGACTTGCCTAAAGGTAGGAGTGGAAACATATTCCAGAAAGGCAGAAGGACTGAGTACCCACTGCTGCTGTGCAACGTTTGGGAGCGGCGGGGAGAGAGAGAGGAAGAAAGAAAGAGAGAGAGGGAGAGAGAGAAAGCAAGAAAGAGAGAGGAAGAGAGAGAAAGAAAGAAGAAGAAAGAAAGAAAGAAAGAAAGAAAGAAAGAAAGAAAGAAAGAAAGAAAGAAAGAAAGAAAGAAAGAAAGAAAGAAAGAAAGAAAGAAAGAAAGAAAGAAAGAAAGAAAGAAAGAAAGAAAGAAAGAAAGAAAGAGAGAGAGAAGAAAGAAAGAAAGGGAAGAGAAAAAGGAAGGGGAAGAAGAAGGAAGAAGAGGAAGAAGAAAGAGGGAAGAGAGGGAAGAGAGAAGAAAGAGAGAGAAAATAGGGGAAAGGAAGAGAGAGAGGAGGAGAGAGGGAGAGAGAAAAGAGGAGAAGAGTCAAGAAAAGAGAACAAGATAGGGAAAGGAAGAGAAAGAAAAAGAAAGAGGGGAAGAGAGAGGAAAAGAGAAAGAGGGAAAGAGAGTGAAAGGAAGAGAGAGAGAGGAAAGAGAGGAAAAGAGAAAGAGATAGGGAAAGGAAGAGAGGGGGAGAGAGAGAAAGAACAAGTAGGAAGAGAAAGGAAAAGAGAAAGAGAACGAGATAAGGAATGGAGGAGAGAGAGAGGAGAGGAGAGGAGGGGAAGAGAGAGAGAGAGAGAGAGAGAGAGATTTCCTATCTACCACCATTTACTCACAATAAATATCTTTTTGTGTCAATTGCAGGGAAATGCGATTGCTTTCCGATCTGCTTTGCTGGCAGATCTAATGCATCTCAATTTTCTTCTGCAGTGGAAGGAGACCAGGCTGGAATGCTGGAACGAGAAGGCCCTTGGCGTTCCACCAGCAAGGCAGGTCCTTCTGGAGATTGGCATGGCTTCCCAAGGAAGCAGACAAAATCCATTTCACTTAAGACCTTGTCAAGACGTTCCCCGACTTGAAGGAGAAAAGCAAGGACCCCAGACCGGCAGGGCCCTTTGGGAAGAGGGGCGGCGAAGAGGGCAGGGTCCCCAGCCCACGCACCCACAAAAATAAGATTTCCTCGGCAGGGTTGTTGCCAAGCAACAAGCAGGCAAGGCATTTGCTCTGCCCTGCCAACACACACACCCCCACCCACACCCCACATTTTAGGATTGCGTGGGGAAAGACAGGCTCCTGTTCGTTTGATCTGAGGATCGCGTTCGTTTTTCAGCCTCTTCAAATAAATCAGCTTGGGGTTTGCACCTCTGGGATGCAACCTCTCTGCTGCCAACATCCCAGAATGCAAAAAGAGAGAGAGAGAGAGGAGAGGGAAGGGAAGGAGAAAGGGAAGGAGGAAGGGAAGGGAAGGAGAAAGGATAGGGAAGGGAAGGGAAGAGAAGAAGAAAGGGAAGGAGAAAAGGAAGAGGGAAAGGGAAGAGGAGAAAAAGGTAGCGAAGGGAAGTAAGGGAAGGGAAAGGAAGGAGGAAGGAGAAGGAAAGGGAAGGGAAGAAAGAAAGGGAAGGAGTAAGGGAAGGGAAGAGAAGGGAAGGAGAAAAGGTAGGGAAGGGAAGTAAGGGAAAAGAAAGGAGAAAGGGAAGGAGAAAGGGAAGGGAAGGGAAGGAGAAAAAGAAAGGAAGGGAAGGGAAGGGAAGAAGAAAGGGAAGGAGAAAAGGAAGGGAAGGGACCTCCTATTTCAGGATGCTATAAGAATTTTCCAGAGGGATCAGCTCTAACGAATATTCTAAGCTGAATTTCCATGACCCAAACACGTTTTCATCAACCTATTTACAATCAGTTTTGTGCTGCCATCTAGTGGTAGATGGGTGCCATGCCTCAGTCAGAGCCAAAAAAAAATACCCCTGCATTTTCCCCTTTTCAATCGCTGCGTTTTCAGCCCGAAAATATCAATAAAACTATTTAATTCTGGAAATACAGAATGCAGAAAGGGGAGAAGAATTCCCTAAATTTTCCCTGTCGGCTCCACCCACTACTCTCTCCTGCCAACAGTAAACTAAACTCATCCAGTCATTCGCTATTTGTCCTATAGGAAGTTCTCGACATACAACATAATAGGGGCTGGAAAATCCGTTACTAAGTGGGGCAATCATTCAGAGAGGCATCACAGGAAGACTTGTCCAGGCAGTCTCCAAGAATCAAACACAATGGAAAGGATTATTTCTTTCTTTCTTTCTCTTTCTTTCTTTTTTTTTCTTTCTTTCTCTTTCTTTCTTTTTCTGATTTCACACATGGCAATCACAAGACTTCAGGATGCTATGAATGACATAAGTGTAAGCTAGTTTGTCCAGCATCTGGATTGCAATTCTGTGACACAATCACAATGCGGCTGCTGTGATGCGAGGACCAGTCATAAGTCCCTTTTTTTTGTATTAGTCATTTTCTTAGGGTATTACCGTGTTTCTCACATAATAAGGCCGGGCCTTATTTTTGACCCAAAAACGGCTAGGACGTCTTTTCGGGGTGACTTAATCCCCTTGCATCCTCGGGTGGGTGGGCGGGTGGCGACAGCTTGGATATTCGGAGACCTTCGGGTTCGGGCCACCGTTGCTTTCCCTTCTCCCTTGCTGCCGCGGCATTAGAGCAAAGCCGCGGCGTTTGGCGCAGCCACGTGCGACCAGTCAGGGCTCCTCCCTGCAACCGGAGCCCTGAGGAGACACTTGGTTTCAAGGCGCTCCGTCTTCCCTTTGCTTTCGAAGGTAAAGCGAATTATTTTACAAAGCCTCCCCTGCCCGAGAGGGCAACCCAACCCACTTGGGGAGGCTAATTTCCCGGGGCCTCTTCCGTTCCTCCCGACCTCCCTACACTGCGCGCCTCTGATGCGCCGGTCCCTTCAGCCCAGCGAGCTGTTCCACCTCAAAGAAAGGCCAGGCGGGCTGCTGCAGAGCAGCAGCAGCGGGTCTGAGCCGCTCGCAGCGGAAACAGCCACCACCCGTAGCCCGACGCGGGAGAGAACGAGCGAGGTTAGCGCCCGCCAGCCCGTCCTTCCTGCCTTTGGAGGCACCTGCACCGGCGCCTCCGCGGCTCGGTTTCCCCTACCGGCAGGACCTCCTTTCGTGCGGAGGGCTGCGGGGAATGCGCTCGCCCGAGAGGATCTCTCCCTCTCTCCCCGCAAGGTCAACGTCTGCGCTGCGGAGGAGAGGGCTGCAGCCGGTTCCTCCTGCTTGCTGAGAGGTGAGGAAGCGCGGCTCGCCGGTGAGTTTGAGAACGAGGGGCAGGAAGAGGCACACACACACCCGCGGCTCGCTTTCCCAGCTCTGCCCAGCATTTACGGCTCTGGCGCGGCCCTGGCAGGATGAGCGGAGGGTCCGGCGGGAGGCGCTCGCTGCCCGCCAGAGCCGCGCCAGAGCCGTAAATGCTGGGCAGAGCTGGGAAAGCGAGCCGCGGGTGTGTGTGTGCCTCTTCCTGCCCCTGGTTCTCAAATCTCACCCGGCGAGCCGCGCTTCCTCACCTCTCAGCAAGCAGGAGGAACTGGCTGCAGCCCTCTCCTCGCAGCGCAGACGTTGACCTTGCGGGGAGAGAGAGGAGAGATCCTCTCGGCGGCGATCCCCGCAGCCCTCCGCACGAAAGGAGGGCCCTGCCGGGGAGGCCGAGCCGCGGAGGTGCTCGTGCAGGTGCCTCCAAAGGAAGGAAGGACAGGCTGGCAGGCGCAACCTCGCTGCTCTCCCGGCGGGCTACGGTGGTGGCTGTTTCGCTGCGAGCGGCTCAGACCCGCTGCTGTTGCTCCTGCAGCAGCCCGCCTGGCCTTCTTTGAGGTGGAACAGCTCGCTGGGCTGAAGGGACCGGCGCGTCAGAGGCGTGCAGTGTAGGGAGGTCGGGAGGAACGAAGAGGCCCGGAAATTAGCCTCCCACGTGGGTGAGCTGCCCTCTCGGGCAGGGAGGCTTTGTAAAATAATCGCCCCTTCGCAAAGGGAAGACGGGAGCGCCTGAAGCCAAGTGTCTCCTCAGGGCTCGGTTGCAGGGAGGAGCCTGACTGGCCGCACGTGGCTGCTCTAACACCGCGGCAGCAAGGGAGAAGGGCAGCAAGGGAGAAGGAAGAAGCAACGGTGGGAGGTCTCCCGATATGAAGTGCCCCACCAACGCAGGTAGCACCATATCCGGGCATGCAACAAAAGTACTTCCTAACGGCAAGCCCCCGCTTCCCCCATTTCGCATGTTTAATATGGGGCTTAATTTGGGGGAGGGGCTTAATTTGATTTTATGCCAATAAAACATGGTGGGGCTTCCTATTGGTGGAGGCCGTATTGTTGGAGAAACACGGTATTAGCACTGTCATAACTCCAAACGATCGCTAAACAAACGGTCGTTAAATGAGGGAAAGAGAGAAAGTGTTTCCTTTCTCAGTTCTTCTCGCTTGATCTGCAATGCAGCCAACCGACGGTTACCCCTTTTCCTGCCCGACACATTCAGTCATTGCAAGCAGGCTGCGGGGGGCAACTTAGCAAACCCAGGCCCTAGACCTAATTCCATGTAATGCGCTACCTTTCATGCTCCCAGGCTTAAAATCATAATAATAATAATTCCTTCTGCAGGACTTACAAACGCAGACGAGGTTCCACGCATCGGACAAAGTAGTCGAAGTCGTCATCGTCTTCTTCATCCCAGCTCCGCCAAATGTGCTTATAGAAAAACCTGCCAATCCCACAAAAAAAGGTGAGGAAAGAGACTTCGTGATTTGCAGTTGCAAACTATGGATCTGGTTCACTTAGCACGTAGATTTATATAACATTTAATAGTGCTTTAGAGCATTCCCTAAGTGGTTTACAGACTCAGCATCCGCCCCTCCCCCCGCCATTTTACCAACCTCGGAAGGAGGGAAGGCTGAGTCAACCTTGAGCCAGTCAGGATCGAACTGCTGGCGGTGGGCAGAGTTAGCCTGCAGATCTGCATTCTCACTGAGTCACCATGTCTCTTTAGCAATAGCACTTAGACTTATATACCGCTTCACAATACTTCACATCTCTCTCTGAGCAGTTTATTGAGTCAGCCTATTGTCCCCAACAATCTGGATCCGCATTGACTGACCTCAGAAGGACGGAAGGCTGAGTCAACCTCTTTGAGCCAGTCAGGATTGAGCTGCTGGCAGTCGGCAAAGTCGGCCTGCAGTACTGCATACTAACCACTGCACCACAACTCTGTTACATGTTACATTAAACCCTGGCTTGCCTTAATCATTGGTCAATGAGTATGTTGCAAACCGACAGGTGTTCACAGAACACCCTAAGTCCAGCTCTAAACTACTTTCGGTGTCCTACAATGTGTAAATCTTTACTAATTGAGTATCCATTAAGTCCTAATCAGAACAATTTTGGTTTCAGAATTTAAATTAATTTTTAAAGTTCTCTATGTGGATAGGAAGTTTGATCTAGTGGCTAAGGTAGCAGGCTTACAAACCAGGAAACGGTGAATTCTAGTCCTTCCTTAGGCATGAAAGCTGGCTGGGTGATTTTGGGTCAGTCACTTTCAGCCCAACCTCACACGGTTGTTGTTGTGGGGGGAAAAGAGGAGGAGGGAGGAGTATCATGTAAATAACCTTGAGTCATTTACTAAGTAATAAAGGCAGAATAAAAAAAAATCTAATAAGGATGAGATAAAACACCAAATAAAAATATCTACATCGATCCAATATTTTGTCTTGCTTTCACACAAGTCCACCCACTCCTGTTAAAACGTCGCTTCACGATTTTCACATTTCCGACACAAATGAGAAGCACCTTTACACGTCTTAGACAATTTCCCCTGCTGATGTGTACCAATGGTGTGTCGTTTTATAGAAAATTCCCTTTTAGCATCACAAGATGGTGCAAATTTCAAAGCTTTTGAATGTCTAATCGTAACCCTGGTAGTTCATCCTGACTTCTGGCTGGGGCAGCTCTCTGCATTTCTTCCCTTTCCCTTTCATTCCTTCGCTGGTGTTATCGCCAGCTTTCACACTTTCACCCTGCAGCGAAAGTGGAAAATCGCCATTGTAAAAGGCTCATTATCTTGTTTCAATATTACTTCCTGTCACTCTCAGGGGGTCCCTCGCAACTTGGCAAAAAGTGCGATCAGCTCACAGTTCTATTTAAACTACGAAGGGAAGGGAAGAGTTTGAAACGTTGGCATGGTAAGTTTCCTTCTTTGCAAGCCACCAAGCCCAACTGAGAAAGGACCAGCTGTGTTTACACAACATGCTGAACCCGAAACTCACCAATCCCCTTTTGGTTTAGCAACTTGGTGGCGCAGTGGTTAGAATGCAGTATTGCAGGATGACTCTGCCAACTGCCAGCAGTTCGATCCTGACCGGCTCAAGCTTGACTCAGCCTTCCATTCTTCAGAGGTCAGTTAAATGAGGACCCAGATTGCTGGGGACAGTGTGCTGCCATTGTAAACCGCTTAGAGAGGGATGTAAAACACCATGAAGTGGTGTATAGAATAGGATAGGATAGGATAGGATGTAGGAATGGAATGGAATAGAAATAATGGAATGGAATGGAATGGAATAGAATAGAATAGAATAGAATACAATAGAATAGAATAGAATAGAATACAATAGAATAGAATAGAATAGAATAGAATAGAATAGAATAGAATAGAATAGAATAGAATAGAAATAATGGAGTAGAGTGGAGTGGAATAGAAATAATGGAATGGAATGGAATGGAATGGAATGGAATGGAATGGAATAGAATAGAATAGAATAGAATAGAATAGAATAGAATAGAATAGAATAGAATAGAATAGAATAGAAATAATGGAGTAGAGTGGAGTGGAATAGAAATAATGGAATGGAATGGAATAGAAATAATGGAGTAGAATAGAATGGAATGGAATAGAAATAATGGAATGGAATAGAAATAATGGAGTGCAGTGGAATAGAAATAATGGAATGGAATAGAAATAATGGAGTGCAATGGAGTGGAGTGGAATGGAATAGAATAGAAATAATGGAGTGGAGTGGAATGGAATAGAAATAATGGAATGGAATAGAATAGAAATAATGGAATGGAATGGAATAGAAATAATGGAGTGGAGTGAAATAGAATAGAAATAATGGAATGGAATGGAATAGAAATAATGGAGTAGAATAGAATGGAATGGAATAGAAATAATGGAGTGCAGTGGAATAGAAATAATGGAATGGAATAGAATAGAAATAATGGAATGGAATGGAATAGAAATAATGGAGTGCAGTGGAATAGAAATAATGGAGTGCAGTGGAATAGAAATAATGGAGTGGAGTGGAATAGAATAGAAATAATGGAGTGGAGTGGAATGGAATAGAAATAATGGAATGGAATGGAATGGAATGGAATGGAATAGAAATAATGGAATCGAATGGAATAGAAATAATGGAGTGGAGTGGAATAGGATAGAAATTATGGAGTGGAGTGGAATAGAATAGAAATAATGGAATGGAATGGAATGGAATAGAATAGAAATAATGGAATGGAATAGAATAGAATAGAATAGAAATAATGGAGTGGAGTGGAATAGAAATAATGGAGTGGAGTGGAGTGGAATAGAAATAATGGAGTGGAGTGGAATAGAATAGAAATAATGGAATGGAATAGAATAGAATAGAATAGAAATAATGGAGTGGAATGGAATAGAAATAATGGAATGGAATGGAATAGAATAGAAATAATGGAGTGGGGGATCACTGTGTTACATGTTACATTAAACCCTGGCTTGCCTTAATCATTGGTCAATGAGTATGTTGCAAACCGACAGGTGTTCACAGAACACCCTAAGTCCAGCTCTAAACTACTTTCGGTGTCCTACAATGTGTAAATCTTTACTAATTGAGTATCCATAAGTCCTAATCAGAACAATTTTGGTTTCAGAATTTAAATTAATTTTTAAAGTTCTCTATGTGGGTAGGAAGTTTGATCTAGTGGCTAAGGTAGCAGGCTTACAAACCAGGAAACGGTGAATTCTAGTCCTTCCTTAGGCATGAAAGCTGGCTGGGTGATTTTGGGTCAGTCACTTTCAGCCCAACCTCACACGGTTGTTGTTGTGGGGGGAAAAGAGGAGGAGGGAGGAGTATCATGTAAATAACCTTGAGTCATTTACTAAGTAATAAAGGCAGAATAAAAAAAAATCTAATAAGGATGAGATAAAACACCAAATAAAAATATCTACATCGATCCAATATTTTGTCTTGCTTTCACACAAGTCCACCCACTCCTGTTAAAACGTCATTCACGATTTTCACATTTCCGACACAAATGAGAAGCACCTTTACACGTCTTAGACAATTTCCCCTGCTGATGTGTACCAATGGTGTGTCGTTTTATAGAAAATTCCTTTTAGCATCACAAGATGGTGCAAATTTCAAAGCTTTTGAATGTCTAATCGTAACCCTGGTAGCTCATCCTGACTTCTGGCTGGGGCAGCTCTCTGCATTTCTTCCCTTTCCCTTTCATTCCTTCGCTTGGTGTTATCGCCAGCTTTCACACTTTCACCCTGCAGCGAAAGTGGAAAATCGCCATTGTAAAAGGCTCATTATCTTGTTTCAATATTACTTCCTGTCACTCTCAGGGGGTCCCTCACAACTTGGCAAAGAAGTGTGATCAGCTCACAGTTCTATTTAAACTACGAAGGGAAGGGAAGAGTTTGAAACGTTGGCATGGTAAGTTTCCTTCTTTGCAAGCCACCAAGCCCAACTGAGAAAGGACCAGCTGTGTTTACACAACATGCTGAACCCGAAACTCACCAATCCCCTTTTGGTTTAGCAACTTGGTGGCGCAGTGGTTAGAATGCAGTATTGCAGGATGACTCTGCCAACTGCCAGCAGTTCGATCCTGACCGGCTCAAGCTTGACTCAGCCTTCCATTCTTCAGACGTCAGTTAAATGAGGACCCAGATTGCTGGGGACAGTGTGCTGCCATTGTAAACCGCTTAGAGAGGGATGTAAAACACCATGAAGTGGTGTATAGAATAGGATAGGATAGGATAGGATGTAGGAATGGAATGAAATAGAAATAATGGAATGGAATGGAATGGAATAGAAATAATGGAGTGGAGGGGAGTGGAATAGAAATAATGGAATGGAATGGAATAGAAATAACGGAATGGAATGGAATAGAAATAATGGAGTAGAATAGAATGGAATGGAATAGAAATAATGGAATGGAATGGAATGGAATGGAATGGAATAGAATAGAATAGAATAGAATAGAATAGAATAGAATAGAATAGAATAGAATAGAATAGAATAGAATAGAATAGAATAGAATAGAATAGAACAGAACAGAACAGAATAGAAGTTAAAGACTTCTATTCTATTCAGCCGAAGGTAACCTGGACATCGGGGGCAAAGTTGGAGAAAATAAAGGGACCCTTATTGCTTATTTGGCTGTGTTGCCTCTGTGCCACGCCCCTTTGGGCCATCACAACGACCTGTAGTCAGAAATTTGAAACGTAGCATCTCCCTGAGACCTATGCCAGCGCCGTCTACCTGACATGTTCTATTGCAAGGGCGGTCTGGTCGAATTCTCCCGAGTCATCAAACACGACGGACAATTCCTGCAGCGGCAGCTGGTGTTCCTTCAGTTCCAACAGCGCGCACACCTGCTCCGAGGTGAAGCCTCCCTCTTGCACCCTGCACCGAAAAGGCCGGGAAAGGCGCACCACAGCTCTCAGGGAGGCGTAGTCCACATCAGCAACCTGGCCGGTTAGGGAAACAAGAAAGCGGAAGGGGATTATTTTCTTTCCTCCTCCTCCACCCCCTCCTCCTCCTCCTCCTCCTCTGGGAAAGAAACTCGCCCTAAAAGGATGCAAAACCTCACTTGTAACAGCTTTTGTCTGTACGTTGGCCGGGCAGATTTGAGCAGAAGAGAAGGAGGGACTTGGGGAGAAACTGAAGCGCTCCGGATGTGGTGAAAAATACAATTCCTGGCAATCCCAGGCAAAGCTATGGGGTGATGGGAATTGCAGCTCGGGAATAATCAGATAAAACAGGGCAAATGAGAGCAGGTTCAGCCTAGTGGGTTAAGGCACGACTAAGACTCCTGTGCTAGAAAGCAGGAGACAGCGAGTTCTAGTCCCGCCTTAGGCGTGAAAAAACGGCTAGGTGACTTTAAGCAGATCACCAGGAGACAGTGAGTTCTAGTCCCATCTTAGGCGTGAAAGACAGCTGGGTGCCTTTGGGCCGATCACCAGGAGACAGTGAGTTCTAGTCCCATCTTAGGCGTGAAAGACAGCTGGGTGCCTTTGGGCCGATCACCAGGAGACAGTGAGTTCTAGTCCCATCTTAGGCGTGAAAGACAGCTGGGTGCCTTTGGGCCGATCACCAGGAGACAGTGAGTTCTAGTCCCATCTTAGGCGTGAAAGACAGCTGGGTGCCTTTGGGCCGATCACCAGGAGACAGTGAGTTCTAGTCCCATCTTAGGCGTGAAAGACAGCTGGGTGCCTTTGGGCCGATCACCAGGAGACAGTGAGTTCTAGTCCCATCTTAGGCGTGAAAGACAGCTGGGTGCCTTTGGGCCGATCACCAGGAGACAGTGAGTTCTAGTCCCATCTTAGGCGTGAAAGACAGCTGGGTGCCTTTGGGCCGATCACCAGGAGACAGTGAGTTCTAGTCCCATCTTAGGCGTGAAAGACAGCTGGGTGCCTTTGGGCCGATCACCAGGAGACAGTGAGTTCTAGTCCCATCTTAGGCGTGAAAGACAGCTGGGTGCCTTTGGGCCGATCACCAGGAGACAGTGAGTTCTAGTCCCATCTTAGGCGTGAAAGACAGCTGGGTGACTTTGGGCCGAACACCAGGAGACAGTGAGTTCTAGTCCCACTTAGGCGTGAAAGACAGCTGGGTGCCTTTGGGCCGATCACCAGGAGAGACAGTGAGTTCTAGTCCCAACTTAGGCGTGAAAGACAGCTGGGTGCCTTTGGGCCGATCACCAGGAAAGTGAGTTCTAGTCCCATCTTAGGCGTGAAAGACAGCTGGGTGCCTTTGGGCCGATCACCAGGAGACAGTGAGTTCTAGTCCCATCTTAGGCGTGAAAGACAGCTGGGTGACTTTGGGCCGATCACCAGGAGACAGTGAGTTCTAGTCCCATCTTAGGCTTTAAAGACAGCTGGGTGCCTTTAGGCCGATCACCAGGAGACAGTGAGTTCTAGTCCCATCTTAGGCGTGAAAAGACAGCTGGGTGCCTTTGGGCCGATCACCAGGAGACAGTGAGTTCTAGTCCCACTTTAGGCGTTAAAGACAGCTGGGTGCCTTTAGGCCAATCACCAGGAGACAGTGAGTTCTAGTCCCAACTTAGGCGTGAAAGACAGCTGGGTGCCTTTGGGCCGATCACCAGGAGACAGTGAGTTCTAGTCCCATCTTAGGCGTGAAAAGACAGCTGGGTGCCTTTAGGCCGATCACCAGGAGACAGTGAGTTCTAGTCCTACCTTAGGCGTGAAAAGACAGCTGGGTGACTTTGGGCCAATCACCAGGAGACAGTGAGTTCTAGTCCCACCTTAGGCGTGAAAGACAGTTGGATGACTTTGGGCCAATTACTAGGAGACAGTGAGACCCAGTCCCATCATAGGCATTAAAACTGGATACATGAGTGTGGGCCAATCACCAGAGGACGGTGAGTTCTAGTCCTGCCTTAGGTATGAAAGCCAGCTGAGTGACACACACACCCCTCCCTCTGAGCACAGGCTAATTGTTGTGGGGAAAAGAGGAGCAGGAAGGTGTGCTGGGTATGTCCACCAGCCTGAGTTATTTGTAAAAATAATAAAGGCAAGGATAAAAATAAACAAATAAAAATAGGCCCAAGCTGCATAATGACTCGAGAAAGAGGATCAATAGGGCGACACACCCCTAAGTGTAAAGGAGGAGGTGGGAGAATTGTTTGCTTCCGACTTGCATGATTGTGTGAATGTAGCCTTACAATGACTTAACTCATCTCATTGTGTTTCATTCCCGGCCTATCTAGGAGGGACGATCATCTAGCAATTCCAAACTTCACTGATTTCAAAAATTAGGTCTTTTCCTAGTACCGAAATTCATCTCTCCAACATGGGTTGGAAAAAGGGCCAAATATGTGCAAGGAAAGATTTAAGCACATGCATGCACACAATGTTTTATCTTCGGCTGCACACGAACATGTTACCTTCGGTGCATTGGAGACCAACTTGCTCTTCAGATGGGATCCCATCTACCTATTAAAGGTCTTTTTGTGTTTTATTTTTAAATTGCCCATTAGCTGCTTGAAAGCCTGCAAATAAATAGCCTGGCTGTGTTATGCTTACCTCGACTAAGACTTCGAACGCATTAGTGCGCCAGATTGCCTGCCATCCGGAAGGTTCAAGGACCTTTTCCAAATATTCCGCTGTAAATTCTTTCACCTCTGAGGCTTTGCAGTCAGCTAAAAAATTAAACCAGGGACACAACATGTTTTTGCTCGGCTTTTTTTTGCCTGCGCTGCTCCTGTTACCATCATCATCATAATCGTCATCAGACTATAAATAATGTCATGACACTGTAGCGGCTATAATCCGTCACTCTCTGTGCAACCAGTTTTAATTTCAAAGTTTCCCAAATGTGCTTTAAACCTCAACACGGAAAAACTAAGTCGTAAATGATTGTTCTAAAAAGTTATGGGAACCTAACCACTTTTCTGTAAAAGAGACAGCAGATTTATCGTTGCAGACTTGCAAGTTTCTATTGTTTGAGACTTATAAAATAAAATAGAATTAGCCTGTCCGGATTACCTGGACAGCTGATACTTCTACAAAAATGGCATACGAATAAATAGAATAACAAAACACCCAGGGGTTCAATTCTGCAAGGATATAAGATTCCAGTGAGCAACTTTGCATTTCCTGCATCAGATGAGGAGAGCACAGCTTTCTCCTTCTGTCCTGGCCGCTTGTTACAGAGGCACGATGGGGAGCGTTTTGACAAACTGCATCCCTGTTTGGTTTGGTGGCCGCAGTGCCTCAGATAGAAAGTCCATAGAGAGAGTGGTGAGGACAACCGAGAAGATTATAGGAAGCTCGCTTTCTGTTATTCAGGATACTGCTCATAAGCGCTATGCACTTAGAGCGCAAAGCATTGTTAGAGACCCCACTCACCCACTCCACGGTCTGTTTCTGAGGTTTCAAAGTATTTCTAGCAGGACTACTAGATTCTGGAACAGCTTTGTTCCTTATGGTGGCATTTGTAAACTCATAGGATTCTTTTTTCTTCACTATGTATATGTATATATTCAAACTAGACTGTGATATAGTATAGTATAGTATAGTATAGTATAGTATAGTATTAGTATTAGTATTAGTATTAGTATTAGTATAGTGTAGTATTAGTATAGTATAGTATAGTATAGTATAGTATAGTATAGTATAGTATAGTATAGTATAGTATAGTATAGTATAGTATAGTATAGTATAGTATATAGAAAAGAAAATGGAATGGAATAAGAATAGGATGGGATGGGATGGGATGGGATGGGAGAAGAGAAGAGAAGAGAAGAGAAGAGAATAAAAGAGAATAGGAAAGAATATAATAAAATAGAATAGAATAGAATATGGACATAAGAATAGAATAGAATTAGAATAGAATGAGAAGAGAATGAGAAGAGAAAGAGAAGAGAAAGAGAAGAAGAAGAGAAGAGAAGAGAAGAGAAGAAAAGAAAAGAGAAGAGGACAGAACAGAATCAACAGAGTTGGAAGGGACCTTGGAGGTCTTCTAGTCCAACCCTCTGCTTAGGCAGAAAACCCTACACGATTTCAGACAAATGGTTATCCAATCCAATCCAAGATATTTTGGGGCACAACTGTGGTCATAAGAGATGTAAGAGATAGGTGAATCCAGACCACCAGAAATTTAAAATCACTCACCTAACATATAATCCTGGTAGGTCTTGAATCTCTCATAGAAGAGGAGGTTGTTGGTCTGGAAGGTGTCTGGAAGAAGAGCTTTTGCATCTGACACAAGCCTCTGCAAAGTTGTTCCAGACCTGTCGTGACTCCCATAGTCACTGCAGCTGCTGTCCTCACTCCCCTCACTCTCCTTATCTTCGTCTAGTAGCAAAGGGAAAAGACATTCACCCCCTCTTAGCAAGGGTTCACATATGCATGCAGAATACTTACCTTTGACTGTGGCTAGTATTATCGTTTAGCAACTGCCTTGTTTAATTACTTTATTGTCATTGCACCTTGTACAATGAAATTAAATACCATCTTCAGTGTACATTATGACTATGAAAATAAACACAAACACACATCCTTCACATTCTATACATTGAATGGAAAACCCTGGTGTTTCATTAATATTGCATTGTACAATAGAATTCAACAGAGCTACTGCCCTGGAATAGAAGCTGTTTTTCAGCCTATTTGTCCTTGTTTTTATTATCCTGTACTGTCTGCCAGATGTTAATAGTTCAAAAAAAGGATGCCCAGGATGAGATGGATCTTTGAGAATGTTTTGAACTTTCTTAAGGCAGCGGGAGCTATAAAGACGCCATTTGCATGACGCCGTTTAGACGCCATTCAGTGTTACAACAGTGATGAAAAAGTAACTTTGCAACCAATCTTCACAATTCGAACCTTTGCGAGTCCATAGACCGAAGGGAAACCATAAGCCACAGTCACAGTTTCGCTTAGCAACAGATTTGATTCACAACCCGGCTGTCAATCCCAATTGTGGTCACTAAAGGTGAACTATCTGAATTATTATTGTCAGTTTGTTGTAGTGGTCAAGGTACCAGGCTAGAAATCAGGGGATAAAAAGTTCCAGTCCCACCCTTAGACACGAAGCCACCTGGGTAACCTTGGGCCAGTCATTCTTTCTCAGCCCTGGGAAGGAGGCAATGGCACACTTTGCCAAGAAAACTGCAGTAACCTGTCTAGGCAGTTACCAAGAATCAACATTGAGTTGAAGACAGCCCAAAAATTATTTGTAATATATAAAAGGTAAAGGTTCCCCTCGCACATCCGCGCTAGTCGTTTCCGGCTCTAGGGGGCGGTGCTCATCTCCGTCACAAAGCCGAAGAGCCAGCGCTGTCCGAAGACATCTCCATGGTCATGTGGCGCACGGAACGCTGTGACTTTCCCACCAAAGGGGTCCTTATTTTTCTACTTGCATTTTTACATGCTTTCGAACTGCTGGGTTGGCAGAAGCTGCGACAAGTCACGGGAGCTCACTCAGTGACACGGTGCTAGGGATTCGGACCGCCGAACTGCCGACCATTCTGATCGACAAGCTCAGCGCCTTAGCTACTGAGCCACCGCGTCCCTTTTGTAATATATCCTGTTTTTGTAATATATCCTGTCATGTTGTTCTATTATATACACAAGAAATCACAACCGCCAGTTCATTAGCTATGTTGGCAGTACACATCAAATTCTTACCCACAATCAAGCTTAACATAATGTATCCTTGTAAGGTATATGTGTGGATGCAAACAGTGTGGACTTTTGTAATTGACGATGGAAACTGTGTCAATGCCCAGCTTTCAAATTGTTCCCCATGATTTTGGGGTATAGCACCCAATGTGCCAGTAATTCAGTGGTGGGATTCAAAAAAAATTTACTACTGGTTCTATGGGCGTGGCTTGGTGGGCGTGGCAGGGGAAGGTTGCTGTAAAATCCCCATTCTTTCCCCACTCCACTAACCTGCTTTCCAGCTCCGTTCTCCTGTGCAGGGCAACCAAAGAAACCCAGCCAATCAGCTGGGACTCGGGAGGCAGAGGATAGATGGGGGCAGGGCCAGTCAGAGGCGGTATTTGCTGGTTCTCCAAACTACTCAAAATTTCCACTACTGCTTCTCCAGAACTGGTCAGAACCTGCTGAATACCACCTCTGCAGTAATTCCTGAGACTACCGCACCCAATTTATGCCACAATTTTTCAACTTTGATTTTTGTTAATTATATTCTCTTCATAACATTGTGAAATCACAGTTGCCACTTCTTTTAACTGGTGCGGGCCTTCACGTCCATCAAGGTCTTCCCAACCCATTACTAAAGTTAGAGTTGGTGGCACCGACAGTCAGATGTTTCGCCTGCATTTAGAATTTATTTCTGACCGAAAGTTGACTCAGCCTTCCATCCTTCCGAAGTCGGTAAAATGTTGGGGGCAATATGTAATTAATGCTTCTACATTTCAATTTCAATTCTATTTATTAAAGTCCTAGACCAGAGACCAGAACAAATAAAAACACTCAGTAAATCTACAACTGAAAATTCTAGAATAAAATAATAAATAACAGGATAAAAATCTATGACAAAATCCAGTCTGTCAATTCCACATGGACTAAAATTACAAACCATAAACGGTGTGGCCGCATGGTTAATTGACAGCCTGGATTTTATCATAGATTTGTAATGTTATTTATTATTTTATTGTAAAATTAATTGTAGATTTACTGGGTGTTTTTACTTGTTCTGGTCTAAGACTGCAATACGCTGGATTGAAACTGCTTTTAAGTTGTAAACCACCCAGAAAGTCATTGGGCCGATATACAAGCCTAAATGCTATTGCTATTCTCCAGTTTGCTGTAGGGCAGTAAACCACTTCCGGATTTTTAAACGAAACGCCAAAACTGCCAGGAGCCGAACCGACAGAACAACTGAAATTTGGAATTAAAGTGGAATTTAGCTGCGGGGTTAGAGAGGCTCGCGCGAGGCTTGGAAGAAGAGAGTCTGGCAGCGAAGAGGGAGGACAAATAACCCTTACCTGAATTAAGATCTTTCGCGATTTCCTGGCTGCTGCCGGCGGCCGGTACGGGCGGCAAGGCGGCTTCTGTGAACCGGTTGTTGTCCTCCGGCTCCGGCTCTACCTCGGGCCGGGCTTCCCTTGCCTCTTCCCCGGTGGCTTCTGCCGCCCCTGCCGCTTCTTCCACCACGGCCATCCGCGATTCAGCCTCCCCGGCTGCCTCCCCTCCGCTCGGCTCTTCCATCGCGCCGCTGCCGCCGCCCAGCGCCCTTCGTTGTAAATTTCAAACTTCGCGCCCTGACGTCACTCTCAGGGCAGCTGCGATTGGCCCGAACGAGGGAAACTCCGGAAGCGGCGGAACCAATCGGCAGGCAGGTAAAAGGAGGCGCGATGGGGGGGGGCGGGGAAACGTTGAGAGGGGTTGCCCCGTTCCATAGGGGCGGAGCTTGAAGGGAGATCAAAGGCGGCAACTTTGAAATTGGAGGTGCCGGAGGGAAACTGAGGAAGGAAAAGATTAGCAGGGTGAAAATGTGAATTGGGAGGGAGGGGAAATGCTGCCCGCTGGCGCCGGGGAAGAGGCTTCCTTCTTCTTCCAACGCGCTGGAGGATTTCCTGTATTCTTACTCATGTTTATACTTATACCTGTTAGCTTGTAAGCGATTGACAAATCAAATAAATAAAAATAGATAAAAATGAAATAAATGATGGGAATTATAGTCCAGGAATTGTGGAGGGAGCCCGGTTGCAAAAGTCCCATTTTTCTAAGTTGTAGGTCGCGATTTTGACTGGGTTTATTTATTTATTTATTTATTTATTTATTTTAATTTTGTCAAGCATGCATTTGATAGAATAGAATAGAATAGAATAGAATAGAATAGAATAGAATAGAATAGAATAGAATAGAACAGAACAGGAAAGAACAGAATAGAACAGAATAGAATAGAATAGAATAGAATAGAACAGAACAGAACAGGGAAGAACAGAATAGAATAGAGTAGAGTAGAATAGAGTAGAATAGAATAGAATAGAATAGAATAGAATAGAACAGAACAGAATTCTTTTATTGGTCAAGTGTGATTGGACACACAAGGAATTTGTCGGTGCAAATGCTCTCAGTATACATAAAAGAAAAGATACATTCATCAAGAATCATAAGGTTGAATATATATGTATGTATGTATATATGTATGTATAAACATGATTATGAACACATGAAATAGATACGAATAAAAGAGAACACTAAGACAAGGGACGGTAGGCACGTTGGCACACTTATGCATGCCCAGTGGTGGAATTCAATTGTTTTTACTACCGGTTATGTGGGCATGGCTTGCTAGGCATGGTGTTGCTTGGTGGGTGTGCAGGGGAAGGTTTACTGCAAAATCTCCATTCCCTCCCCACTCCACTAACCTGCTTTCCAGCTTGGTTCTCCTGTGCAGGGCAACAAAAGAAGACCCAGCCAATCAGACAATTTTGTGTACTAAGCTTAGGTCAGACCAAAGGCGGTGTTAGTTCTAGCTTGCCCAAGCCCAAAATTTCATTATATCTTGTGTTAATTTTTTTGTAGTTGGTTTCTTTTAGGACGTTTTGGAATTTTTTAAAATGCTAATAAAAAAGTTTTGAAAATTATCGAGGTATTCTTCCGAAGTCAGACTGAGCTGTTTTGTGTCCTGGTTAAAAACAAAGCCACCGTGTTTGCGCATGTTAACTGAAGCTGAACTAAGTAAACTATCCAGGTTTGCACAACTAATGAAATCAGGCAACACGCAATTTAGCTGTATTGAATTGTGTGCACCCAGCCCATATATACTCCTTGACTTTCCAGGAATGAAGGAATGGAGAGAAAAAAAATGTTATTGTGCAATCAAATTATTCCAGCCACAAGGGGGCCATGTAACATTTCAAACTAAAGACTACCTGAACTTTCTGCACTTCAGTTTGAGATGGAGATAACACAGGCTTATCCCCAACAGCCTGCACCTGGGTTCAACAATGAAGAGACACAGGGCAGAAAACATCCTGCAGAAAACACAGCTCCCCATCACAGCCCTTTCAGACATTCCAAGAAGGCTCCATTTGCACTACTCCGGTAACCCTGAGGACACAGACAAACCTCCAGGTGGCCTCAACGACTCTCTAAAAAGGATGCAAACGACCACCGGTCTGCAAGGAATATAAATCCTTCCATTCCCCACCATCCAGTTAGAGCTGAAGAGGCTTCTCGGATGAGAAGTGAAACGTCTTCAAAGAAAAAGTCATTTGCCTCTTGAAAAAGCACCTTTGTCTCCTGCTTGAGTAGGAGGTTGAACTAGAACAGTGGTGACTAACCTTTTTGGGCTCCTGTGCCAAAAATTGTGCACGCGCTTGCATGCTCGTGCTCATGTGCCAGCACCCAGAAGGCAATGCGCTATTCCCCCCACTGCCCTTATTTATTTATTTATTTATTTATTTATTTATTTTTGTCAATTGCTTACAAGACAATAGGTATAAACATAGTTATGAATACATGGATACATATAAGAAAAATAAAAGAAACAATAGGACAGGGACGGTAGGCACGTTGGTGCGCTTATGCACGCCCCCTTACCTGCACTGCGCCTCACAGCTAATTTTCGGCTGGTTTGAGGCCTTTTTCGGCCTCCCAAAGGCTTGAGGAAGGCTTCTGCAGGCTTCTACAGGCTTTGCAGGCCGAAATCTAGCCCTGTTTTGTCACTTCCGGTATTTTTGGAAAAACAGGAAGTGACAAAACAGGGCTAGTTTTCGGCCTGCAAAGCCTGCAGAAGCCTTCCTCAAGCCTTTGGGAGGCCAAATAAGGCCTCAAACAGGCCGAAAATCAGCTGTGAGGCGCACGCATGCCCAGTGAGGTAAGTTTGCCTGAAGCTTGCGTGCCGACACAAATGGCTTTGCGTGCCACCTGTGGCACGTGTGCCGTAGGTTCACCATCACGGGACTAGAAGATCTCCAAGGTCCTTTTCAAGTCTGTCATTCCGTAAATGAAAAAAAAAGTGACATACTTAAAACCTTTGCAAGCATCCCTACAGTTACGTAATCGAAATCTGGGCAAATAGCAACAGGCATGCGTTTATGATGGTTAAATCATCAATGTGATTACCATTTGCTTCCAATAAGCAAAGCCAGCGGGGAAACCAGATTTGCTTAACAACCATATGTTCTCTTAATCACAGCAACAACAAAAAAAGGGGTCACAAAATTTGGCACAACTGATTTAACGATTGCCTCACTCAGCAACAGAAGTTCCAGGTCAGTTGCGGTTATAAATTGAGGGTTACCTTTCAAAATAAGGAGGAAGCCCATGCCCTCCCAGTCACACTTTGGAAGGTAAATCCCAAAACACAAGAACCAGGCATTGGTTGGGTGTTTTTTGGACTTAATATGTTGCATGCATAAATTCAGCTCTTGTAAACTAGTGTTAACCCTTCAATGCATGAACGTACCCACTGTGGCTTGTTAAATAAACCATGGTTTAGCCAATGTATCCACCCAACTGTTTGCTCTGAATTAGTCCAGAGAGCAAATAATCAGAAGAGAAGGCATTTATTCATTTATATATATATATAACCTGCAAGTCGTTCAACATACTTTGAGGCAGATAAAAAAAAAACACCAATTTATTCACTATGTTATTCCTGTCTTAGAAACAGCTGACTTATTTAGACAGTTCAATTTTTGCCAGCTAATATGGTTTTCATTGAGCAAGACTGATCACCAGAAAATCACTCTCTAATTGTCAGAATAGACCGACCCGCCTCATTAAACAAATCCAAAACTCATTGTCTTTAAATCATTAAGGCATAAATTCCTTCCTCATGTGGAATAATGCGATAATTTTGTTGGTTTCCAATCAATCTTGATTTCCTCTATAGAAATTTTGTTTTCTCTTCATTTTATTTCCCTTGGTAACCATTTATACAAAGCAAGGTTCTCCAACTTGATGTTGGACTTTATCTCCAGAACGGCCAGGCAACATACCGTTGGCCATGCTTGCAAGGAATTCTGGGAGCTGAAGTCCAACACATCTATAGAGCATAAAGTTCAAGAGAGACTCAACATACATGAATGGCCGGGCTTTAACTGTACGATTATGGCCATCATCTTGACTATAAATATCCCCATTAAGTTCAGGGAGACAGTTTCCCAAAAATTTACTTGTTAAAATTATTATTTAAAGTTATTTGCTGTCCGACTCCCAGCAATTTGCTAAACTTTTATGTGTTCTTGGATCTGGTCCTATGCCTTTGTTTGGGATGAGTGTTTGTTCTCAGAAATGTTTGTTTACAAGACTGAGCTGTCCCCACTCTCTATGCAGCTTGAAGATTTAACACTCAGGCGGGAAGCAACCTCTTCTCAATATGTCTGGAATAAACTTTTCAATGATGAAACACCTACCAACAAATCAGGCTCCTGGTGCTTCCTTTTTCTTTCTTTCTTTTTTGCAATATTTTATTTTTATCTTTTAAAAATCATCTCTATAGGTGAACAACGTGGTTCCAGGTTTTTACATTTCAATACAAACATGGCAATTATTACATATGCAATATTCATATTCAATTTCATATCATATTATTACTTGTTCCACTTTTCTTTAAATATTCTCCTACATTGTTATATTCATTGCATTCCATTTATCCAATTTCATTTCATATTGTAGCTTATTTTCATTTTTCTTTAAGTATTCCCTTGCCTAATTTTACAATATTATATAAGTTCTTATTCAATTTCTATACTCGTTACAT
Source organism: Notechis scutatus (assembly GCF_049901735.1). Taxonomy (NCBI): domain Eukaryota; kingdom Metazoa; phylum Chordata; class Lepidosauria; order Squamata; family Elapidae; genus Notechis; species Notechis scutatus. Next base: position 7,524,909 of record NC_142017.1, on the reverse strand, counting down.
ACATTTTCTTATATCCATCACATTTGTAATTTGTTAACATATTATTATTCCATTCATTGCTCCTTGGGGTTCATCTTAAATCTTATTATCCAAAAGTGGGTTTCTTTTTATACCACCATCTTACCAAACAGGCAATGGTCTCTGGCATCACCGTAGGAGAGAAGAAGGAAGCAGGTAGATTCCAAAGGAATGATATTTCACACACCACTGGTGGTCCATGAGAAAATGTTGGTGGTCTGCAGAAAAATTATTTGCATTTTTTATATTGCACTAAATCAGGGGTCTTTAAACTAGAGCCCCATGGGCCGGATACGTGCAATGAACATTGGTGTTGCTGCAGAGTCTCCCCCTTTGGGGTCTTTTTGTGCAGGTCGGAGGGGGGCAGAATTTCTGACTTGGGGTCTGCTTCAGCCTCCTGGTGTGGGGCTTTGGGCGAAGGCTGGAGGGAAGTGTTGCTGGTGGCGAAGAGGTGGATGGCCTTGTTCCAGTGGGACTACATCATGGCCTGGAACTGTCTGACCATCTCAGCCCGCTGAGCCTCCAGGTGCTGAGACCTGGCCTTGCCATTCCGGCAGGTCTTTCCTCTGCTTGGAAAGCTCGTAGTCCTCAGTGAGGTGCTTCGGCTGAGCCTCCTTCTTGGTCAGATCCAATTTGAACTGAGCCAGCTGATTTGCCAACTCTTTCTCATGGTGGTTGCTTAGCTCCAACAACTTCCTGTTGGGGCCCTAAGGAGCCCAGGTGGGCAGGTGAGGGGTGGCTGGGAGGGGAGGGGTGAGGAGAAGCCGGTGAGGCGCCCCTCGCCGTGAGTGATGTTGAGTTGGCCATGCCCACCCAGTCACATGACAACCTAGCCACACCCAACCCGCCAGTCGTTAGGCAGATTATATTCGTGGTCCACGGGATTTAAAATTACGATTTTAGTGGTCCCTGAAGTCCAAAAGGTTGGTGACACCTGCTCTGGACTACCAGAGATCAAAGCCTATGCTTCCCTGGGAAAAGCATGTACAACACACAACTCTATCTTCACTCGCAAGCATCTTGTCTTACAAATCAGCAACATTATCCTTATTTTTATTTATTTTTAAGCTGGATGTTAAATCAGTGTCTGAGAATTTAGAAGCATCTAGGAACATCCGTTGCCAGCTCTCTTGGTGTGTCAGCTTTGTTTTGTTCTCATCATTCTGGCACAACGTTGAATGCACTGAATAATTAAGGAGTCTCAAAAGCAATGGTAGCCAAACTGAACAGATGGGCTCCAGAAAGAAACAATCCCGTTGAAGGCAGCTTGAGACACTTCTACCAATTATTTGCATGATGCAAGTGTCTGAGGGGTTGAGGCCTGCTAGTTTAGATACATTAAAGGGGGAAAGGAAGCGTGGCAATTCATGGAAGGGGAGAGGTTTATTAGCAACAGCAATAGCACTTAGACTTATATACCGCTTTATAGTGCTTTACACAGTGGTGGGATTCAACCGATGTAACAACTGGTTCAGTGAGCATGTGGAAATACAGACTAGGGCAGGGGCAAGTGGGCAGGGCCAACTGATCACTGGAACTACCGGATCTCCCGAACTGGTCCAAACTGGCAGAATCCCACCCCTGGCTTTCCAGCCCTCTCTAAGCGGTTGACAGAGTCATCCTATCGCCCCCAACAATCTGGGTCTTCATTTTACCCACCTCGGAAGGATGGAAGGCCGAGTCAACCTGGAGCCTGGTGGGATTTGGACTGCCAAATAGCAGGCAGCCAGCAGGCAGCAGAAGTAGCCTGCAGTACTGCGCTCTAACCGCCGCGCCACGAGGCTCTTATTAGGTTGAGCATCCTGTGTTCCTGAGTCATGATTTAGGCCCATTGAGGTTGTCAAAGAAACCCAAATAAAAACGTTAAACCCATTAGTTAGCCGTATCCTTGCCTGTGAATATTCTGCAGGGGAGAATGGATCCCTCCTGAACATACCTATGAATTCCCAAAACAAGAAAACACTTCGCCTTCCAGCTCTGAAACTATGCAAATAATAAACACTTCTCAAACGGAGGCGATGGAGAGAACTCCTGGCATCTAAACCGCACCAAAGACAATCTCCTGTTTCTCTCTCTTTCTTCCCACTCCAAAATACATTTGGCAAAAGAGCCCAGTGACTCAGCCTCCCTCTTTCCCACCATGGCCCTGTTGTGATGAAGCTAGCCTTCCCCAGAAAAGTGTGCGTGCCGTGTAAATGTTACACTTCCCACACAATGACTCGGGTGAGTAAAATTTCCAGCTGGCAGCTCAGGAAGGCCTTGTGGAAAAAGTCCCCAGACCAGGGGTGGGCTTCAAAAATTTTAGCAATGGGTTTTCTGTCCGGTTGCTGGCTGGGTGTGGCCATGGTGGGCGTGGCCCAGTCGGCCTCCTGCACCATGGTGGGGGAGGGTGTTTTTGGCCCCCCCTCCAGGCTCTGGAGGCTTTCCTCGAGCTTCCGGGAGGGCGAAAACAGTCTCCCCGGGCTCCGGAGGCTCTTTGGAAGCCGCAAATGGGCCAGTTTCCACCCTTCCCAAACTTCTGGGAGGCCCATTTTTCACCATCCCTGAGCCTCCACGTGCGCCCCGCACTTATCGCGTGGGGACTCCTAGGAGGGACGGGGCGGGGTGGGTGAGGCCAGCCAGGAGTGGGATTTGGGGGTTCTCGGAACTGTGCAGAATCTTAGCTAGAGCAGTGATCCCCAACCTTTCTTATGCCGCGGCCCGGTATCCCCAACCTTTTTTATGGCGCGGCCCGGTACCGGCATTAGCTGGGCGCCGCCATCTTTTTTTGATGAAAAAGTGCTTCTGGTGAGCTTTCTACCCGGAAAAGCTCACCGGAAGCACTTTTTCATCAAAAAAAGATGGCGGCGCCCAGCAAACCAGCGGCCCAGTAGGACTTGTTCCACGGACCGGTACTGGTCCGCGGACCGGTGGTTGGGGACCCCTGAGCTAGAGGATCCCCTGAACCCTTGCAAACCCCCAACAGCCCACTCCTGAACCCAGACTCAACGACAACAAGGCAGATGCTAACAATAACAAAATGGAACTTAGACTGAAGCAAGACGAGGGTGAAAGATTTTCAGGAGGAGGGTGATCGTATCTCGGGATGAGATTTTGTGGCAAAGATGCAAGTTGCAGAGAGTCTGAGAGGAGGAACAACCTCAAAAGGTAAACACCAATTCTGTTTGGCCATCCAAAGGTCCTCTGGAGGAGTGACGTGGTGGAGCTCTTGCCTCACAATCAAGAGGCTGTAAGTTCAACCCTGAGTAGAGGCAGATATTTCTCTCTCAGCCCCCCAAATATTGGAACACTGCTAACACTGCTATCATGTCATCCTTGGTCCTTCTCCTCGTTAGACTAGACCCGTCATGGTGAACCTATGGCACGCATGCCACAGGTGGCATACAGAGCGATTTATGCCAGCACGTGAGCTGCAGGCAAACTTATCTCACTGCATATCTGCGCGCCTCACAGCTGGTTTGAGGCCTTTTTGACCTCCCAGAGGCTTGAAAAAGCCTCTGCAGGCTTTGCAGGACGAATAATAGGCTCATTTCGTCACTTCCTGTAATACCGGAAGTGACGAAACAGGCCTATTATTCATCCTGCAAAGCTTGCAGAGGCTTTTTCAAGCCTTTGGGAGGCCGAAAAAGGCCTCACACTGGCCGAAAATCAGCTGTGAGGCGCAGTACAGGTAAGGGGGCGTGGGGGGATTGTGCGTGCATGTGCAGGGGGCGTGGGGGGGGGGCACGTGCATTTTCTTGTGGGTGATGGCATGTGAGCACGTGTGCACAAGCATGTGTACAATTTTTGGCACAGGAGCCCAAAAAGGTCAGCCACCACTGGAATAGACAAACGCAGCTCCCTCAATTGTTCATCATATGGTTTTGCCTTCAGCTACCAAATCATCTTTGTTGCTCTTCTCTGCAGTCTTTCTAGGACCTCAACATCTTTTTTCTATTGTGGCGACTAACACTTTGAACTTTCATTGTTGAGTCCTTCCTTGAGAGTAAGCCCCATAGCAATGATAGGACCTATTTCAAACCAGACACATATAGGGTGGTGTGTACGTGTGTCCCAGATGAATAGGACGAGTTAGCCATGTCTAACTCCTCATGCTTTCAGCAGGGTTTGAGCAGGCCTGGTTCCACATGGACGCAGATCCAGTTTAGAGTCTAATAGTGTATAAATCTGTGGGATAGGAAGAAAATATATGATACATCTGTCTAATTGGCAGAGCTGTATGAAAAGAAAGCCGACGAAACAGGACATGTGAATCAGGCTCCAGGCCCAATTATGTCCATTGTTCGTTGCCCATGAAGCAGGAAATGAAGGGTCACATTACCATGGAGACTCAAATATTGCGGACCACAAGGAGACAAACAGGGCCATTTTCATCAAAAGCCATTGCAACTTTCAGAACAAAATGTATGTAAAACAGCACTAATACATGCACATTCTATACAGCATTTAACTACCAAGAAATTATGAAGGACGGAAGCCTTCAAGGTCAAAAGCATAAGACGGGTGAGAAATGACATCTGTACACAAATATTCTGGGCAGTCAACAACAGTGAAACAAATGAAGTGAGAGTCCCTGAATATGGATGAGAATAGACTAGACTAGACTAGACTAGACTAGACTAGAGTAGACTAGACTAGACTAGACTAGAATAGAATAGAATAGAATAGAATAGATAGAAACAGAGAATAGAGTAGAGAGTAGAGTAGAGAATAGAATAGAATAGATAGTAGAGTAGAGAAGTAGAGAGAGTAGAGTAGAATAGAATAGAATAGAATAGAATAGAATAGAATAGAATAGAATAGAATAGAATAGAATAGAAACAGAGAATAGAGAGTAGAGTAGAGTAGAGTAGAGTAGAGTAGAGTAGAGTAGAGTAGAATAGAATAGAATAGAATAGAATAGAATAGAACAGAACACAGGAATGGAATGGAATGGAGGGGGAGTGGAGGAGAGAATAGAAGGGGAGAGGAGGGGAGGGGAAGAGAGGGAAATGGAGGGGAGAGGAGGGGAGGGGAAGAGAGGGAAATGGAATAAAATAGAATAAGTAGAATAGAAGTTTATTGTCATTTAATTGTATACTAATCAGCATACTTCAAAATGAAATGTTGCATACGCATGTATGCCAGTGGTGGGATTCAAACATTTTTACTGCCGGTTCTGTGGGCGTGGCTTCGTGGGCGAGGTGTGGCTTCGTGGGTGTGGCTTGGGTGGGCATGGCAGGGGAAGGCTACTGTAAAATCTCCATTCCCACCCCACTCCTGGGGGAACGTTACCACCAGTTCTCTGAACTGCTCAAAATTTCCTCTACCCGTTCTCCAGAACTGCTCAGAACCTGCTGAATACCACCTCTGATGTTCGCACCCTTCACCCACCGCTTCCATGGCCCCCTTCTGACCAGGCTGCAGCCTGGACCATAGGCTGGGGGTTGGGTCCCCTGGTATAGGTAACCCAGATGGACATAGAACCATTTTAAGTTCCAAAGGGAAGATGAACATTGTTTAGTTCTATCATGCTGCCAAAAAAGCTCAATACATTTGCATCCATGTAATCCGAGAAAGATGAAGAGAGAAGCACTACCTAACAATAAAAATGGATATTAGATAATGTTGCATTTGCATTCTATTGTTTCAGTTAATAATTAACTTGCCCTGCTCTTTCATTTCAGTTCAGTAGCTCCCACCAGTTGATTGCCATGTTCCCAACAAAGCTCTCTCACATTCAGTCAATTTTCCATCCCACCATTACACACACAAAAAAATGACAGGTTGCGTCTTTCTATTGTGGGTTCTTGTGAGGCAGCAGTGTGTACTTAGATCAACCAAAATGGAGACCTCCCTTTGATACTTATTGCAAGCTTTTGGGACAAAGGATCATGTCTCGCAACGATCATATTTTAAATCTGCTCTTTAAACCAAGCAATCAGTAGAATAAAGGAGCTCAAGTAGAAAACAGAAAATGGAAAAGTTACCCAGATGAAATTATTCCGTTATCGTCATTGAAACTCTTTCGCTGTTTTTCAAACACATAAAAAGGTTCATTGAACACCATTCACTCATAATGTGTGTGCCACAAAACGGTCTGTTTGTTTCTGGATGCTGTGAATCCGGCCACTTTTATTTTGCAAACCGCTATTAATAGTTCTGTGTGAGACGAAAACCTAGACAATTGTGATTGCTTAATAAACAAGGTATGCGGAGCTGGTGTGAATTTCCTAACAGGTTTTGGGAACGATAACCACATGTTTTATTAATAAAAATGGAATCGATCTATATCCTGAATATATTCTGGTTGTGCTTGGGAGACTATCTCCCACATCATTTTCATTTTTCTACATTATCGTTTTGTTTTCCTGCTTCCTTCCTTCCATTCTCCCAATTACTAGTTAGGTTTGGATTTTACTTCTACCGTGGGTTGCATCAAATATATACGCGAGGTTATATTTTATTCAGCAAAATAGTTTCTTTAAATTTTTTATCCAGTCATTTCTCTTCATGCTTTATTCATTCTCTCTGCTCACCTACATTTTGAATATATGCCTATATTTCTCTTTTCCTTGCTTTTTTGTAAAAAAAAAAAAATATGGACAGATATATGGGTGTGAGATGAAAGCTTACAATGTCTTTTTTGCTCAGGATGATCTGCTCAACAAAGAAGTGAGTCATTTCTCAAGGAGAGCCTTAATTATTCATTTTAATTTGATCACCAACGTTGCCCCAATTTCATACAGGTAAGTCTCAACTAGTGGCCACAATGGCTAAGTAAAATAAGCGAGTTGTGCTCAAATTTAAGACCATTGTGCTACAGTTGTTGAGCAAATAGCAATAGCACTTAGACTTATATACCGCTTCACAGTGCTTTACAGCTCTCTAAGTGGTTTACAAAGTCAGCATATTGTCCCAACCTTCTGGGTCCTCATTTTACTGACCTCGGAAGGATGGAAGGCTGAGTCAACCTTGAGCCGGCCAGGATCGAACTCCTGACAGTGAGCAGAGTTAGCCTGCAATAGCAATAGCCCTTAGACTTATATACCACTTCACAGTGCTTTACAGGCCCCTCTAAGCGGTTTAGGATGTCAGCATATTGCCCCCAATAATCTGGGTTCTCATTTGACCCATCTCGGAAGGATGGAAGGTTGAGTTAATTACTGTGATTAAGTGAATTATGTTGTTCTTAAGCAAATCTGGCTACCCCCCCATTGACTTTCCTTGTTGGAGACCAGCTGGATGACCATTGGCCAGTCCCTTTCTCTCGGCCCTAGGATTCACTTAACAACTGTCTCGCTTAGCAACATAAATTTTGGGCTCAATTGTGGTCGTAGGTTGAGACTCCCCGCACTCTCGTATCCAGGCATCAGCCAGGTTCTTACCCTGCTTAGCCTTTTGATGATCAACCAAGATCTCAACTGAGGGTTTGCTGAAAGCTATCGGTTCAAAATAACAATATAGATCACACAGGCACTGCAGCAGAATTCTTAAACCGAGACTCTGATGGGAAATGCTTGAAATATTTATATGTATAAAAAAAAAGAATAAAGCAGAAGCTGTCTTGTTCTAGGGAACATTTAAATTCATCTTTGAAAAGTGCTCCTTACATTTCCAATTCCTTTCATAATTTGACAAATAGGAATTCATCCATGTCAATATATTTTGTTCTGCTAGCAAACTAGTAATTAATCCCAAGTGTTCAAGAAAAATTAGAAAGCACATCATTCGTGCTTGAAGTGTGTGTGTGTGTGTGTGTGTGTATTCAGGCTGTTGATTTCAAGCAGTTAGATGTTTTAAGAAGATGAAATGTTCAAGAGCAGAGAGGTTAAGTTTCTCTAGGGAGAAATGTGATTCATGTGAAGTTTAGGAGATTCAGTCAAAATCTCTTTTAGCGACAACCAATTTTGTAATGATCTCTATCTTATATATAAAAACAATGATCCCCTTAACCCTTTCCCTCTCTGTAAGAAACCTCATCTGAAGAAGAAAAAAACATTTGGGAAATGCTGCCAAAGTAAGGAGCACACAATATGGAGCCGGGGGGGAGGGAATCGCATTTATTGCAGTGATGGTTAGAAGTATCACGGTAGCCTAGACGTGGAGCTCTCGCCTCACAATCAGGAGGCTGTGAGTTCAATCCTAAGTAGGGGCAGACATTTCTCTCTCTGGGCACTAAGATAAAATATCTGCTGTGAACTCCACATAGGTGTCAGGGAGGGCATCCGGCCAGTAAACTCTCAAGCTTCGTTCAGAATTCCAATTTTCTTATAAGGTTGATATATGGGGTGCTTGGTGCTCTCTGAGCTTGGTTGTTTTCTTGCAGACATTTCATTACCCAACTAGGTAACGTCATCAGGGCTAGAAGAGTGGAGTTTGAGAGGGGGAGGGAGGGAGGAAGGAAGGAAGGAAAGAAGGAGGAGGAAGACTATGGGGTCCTTGGTGCTCTCTGAGCTTGGTTGTTTTCTTGCAGACATTTCATTACCCAACTAGGTAACATCATCAGGGCTAGAAGGCGGTGAGGTTTGTTCTCTTTTTATATACAAGGGGCTTGCCCTGTTAGTGTTGGTGGATGTGTTCTTGGTGATGCTTTGATTAGGTTAATTGTTTGTCTGAGCTGACAGTTTCTTGATTGGAAGGTTGTTTACTGTTTGATTGTTGGTCTAGTATTAATCTTGGTTTTAATCTGTGCTTGTCTGGTGGTAACTTTTAGGATTTTTTTTTTCTTAGAAAGGGAGGGCTCAGTGACTTGATTGAATAAAATATCCAGGCTATAATTAATTCCACTTGCCAACATTTCTCATTCCCAAGGCATTGGTTTGCATTCTTTTTTTTTTTTTTTTTAGGTATGCAATTCAGTCATCTGTCACTCAGGTTTATACTTTACTGGTGGGGGAGTATAAGAAATTTTCTCCCTTCCAGTCAACGAATTTTTGAGAAATGACAGGAGCAGCTGAGATGCTATCACTACAATAAATAAATCCACTTGGGAGCAAAAGATTAATTTGTCATACGTCATCCAAAGAAGGCAGACAGGAGATGAGTGTGATAGATTTTCTCCGGCCATTTAATTAAATGTAGACGTGACTAATAAAAGTGTGTTATTTCTCCAGTTGATAAAGCCTTGGATACAATCCTTTCAAGAACCTGAAACAAAGCTCCTTACAAAGGTAGTAGCCTATGGGCCTTCTTTGTTCTTGGGAATATTTAAATGGCTAGTAGGGTGGAATGTTCCAGAAAGACTTCTACAGAGGATCACTTGCTTTAGAAAAGATGCTGCAGAAATCATTGCGTTTTGCAAGGTGATGGGTGAACGTCATTTGTATTCCGTGTGAGATGAGTCAGTATAACTTTATTTTATAAATAAAGCACTGAAGCTGAGAGAAAGAAAACAACGGGATGTTATTCCATTCAAGAAAGCACTCACCAACTGGCTACATCAACTGCTGGTGATTTTATATAACTGAAATGGTTTCAGAGAATGAATGTGAAGGAAAGGGGGATTTAGCTTCCTTTTTTTTATCCATAATTTCTTCATTCTGCAGGTTCACTCCAACTGCTTTTGTCCACAATAAATAAAAGACTTAAGAAGCTACCTTAGAAACACATATGCACACACACACAGCGCACAAAGAGGCTGAGAGTACTTTGATAGCTGGGATCAAACTAATACTCCATTTAGATGAGATGGACTACAACTTCCTTCATTCCCAGGCAGAAGAGTGGCTTCAGGTGAAGTAAGCTGCAGTCTATCCCCTTTTGGAAAACACCACCTTAGGGGCTGAGTCTCACTCAAGCAGGAAATGCCACAGAATAAAGATATTAACACCAACACTTCATATCCCTCTTTTCTTCAGACCATAGAACCAAACCATTATACAACTTCAACTGGGCAACTTGAGAATGGAATGGAATGGAATGGAATGGAATGGAATGGAATGGAATGGAATAGAATAGAATAGAATAGAATAGAATAGAATAGAATAGAATAGAATAGAATAGAATGGAATGGAATGGAATGGAATGGAATGGAATGGAATGGAATGGAATGGATTGGAATGGAATGGAATGGAATGGAATGGAATAGAATAGAATAGAATAGAATAGAACAGAATGCAGAAATAGAATAGAATAGAATAGAATAGAATAGAATAGAATAGAATAGAATAGAATAGAATAGAATAGAATTCTTTATTGGCCAAGTATGATTGGACACACAAGGAATTTGCCTGATGTATAAGCTCTCAGTGTACATACAAGCCACAAGTGATAAATCATGATCATAATCATAAAATATCATCATGCTGCCGAGCTTAAAATGATAGAACAGCCTACTAAACAACATTATTTCAGGAATCTATCTGAACATTTTTTTTAATGAAGTATGCAGACTTGAACCTAATCGGGGAACAAAACTAAGTCCCTGTTTAAAAATGCACCTGGACCCAGGAGCCTCCAAATCTACTGGTAATTTAGCCAGATGGATTAATCTGAAATGAACTGTTTTGAAATGCATGTGGTTTTCATGCAGTTCACATTGGCAGCCCTTTCCTCCCTCCTTCCCCGCTCCCCTCTGTAACACATGCCTGCGCACGCGCATGCACACACACACACACACACACACACAAGCTCGCACACACACACTCATACCCAAACTTGTTTGAAACAGAAAAGGAATACAACTGGCAGTGCTTTTAGCGGAATCCAGGAAGTTTATTCTCCTGCTTTGCAAGATCTTTGTCCAAAAGACAGCAATGGGGACTGCAGAAAAGGACAGAAAACTCTGAAAAATGATATCCGCTTCAGCGCCCAAAGAATGGAACCCCAAACGGGTAATTTGATCTCCCCTTTGCTCCCTCTCCCTCTCTTTCTCTCTTGACCTGGAAATTTTTCCTGGGACAAACAATGGTTATTATCTGCCCTGCCTTTGTGTGTGTTTCTTTCTTCCTTCCTGATGCTCCCTTTTATTCTTATCTTTTGTCCCTTCTGCTGAATTTCTGTCCTCTGCTTCTAGGGACCAATCTGATTTATATGCTCCGGCAGCCTACAGCTTTCCCTTTTCTCCAGCGGTTGATATCCCATGCTTAGGAATGAATCTATCCACGAATAACCAGAGTAATAACAACTATCAGACTTTCCAGCCTATTGTTTATAGTCACAGTAGTACGACAACACTAATCCGTTTTGTCTGTTCACCCCTGCAGCTTTGTCTGAGGGAACTCAAGTAGGACTGAATTTGTCTACCTGGGAATCGATCTGCTTGGGCAACGGATGTGTGACTGCTGCAGAACATCGTTTTCAGCGCCACGGACAGCTCTCAGCACCTGTCACTGTCCTGCTGGCAATACTCATGGGATTCCTAGTGTTGGTCACTGTCTTGGGCAATGCGTTGGTCATCCTGGCATTTGTGGTGGACAAAAGCCTACGGACTCAAGGGAACTTCTTCTTCCTGAACTTGGCCCTGGCAGATTTTTTAGTGGGTGAGTGAAGCCTCTGGGAAACGAGCCAAGCCAGGGGAAAGTAAAAAATGGGAGGGGGTCCAGTCCAGGATAGGGTGGAGGGTTTGTTGGTTTCTCTCTGAGTACTCAAAACACCACTGAGGGCCAGGAAAGGGGTCTTCCTTCACTGTATCCCATGAGCAAGCCCTGTGTGGTTGAACAGAGTAATAAGCAGAGTTCACACTTCTTGATGTTTATGTAACCAGTTGGTTGTTGACTAAGCTATAATAGCAATAGAAATAGCATTTAGGTTTATATACCATACAACACTCTCTGGGGAGTTTACAAAGTCAAAGGATTATTTGCATATCACCCCCAACAATCCGGGTCCTCATTTTATCAACCTCGGAAGGATAGAAGGTTGAGTCCACTTTGAGCCCTGTCAGGATTGAACTCCAGGCTGTGGTCAGATTTTGCCCGCAGTACTACTTTTTAACCACTGGGCCATCAGTGTGCAGTGGTTGGGCTGGGCTGGGCTGAGTTTACATAGGACTCCGAATCAAACCGCAAGTTGTGATGGGTTTTTGAAATTAGCAGAACTAATTTCTGCTAGAGAACATGATCCAAAGTCTCAATGGCAATTATAAAGTTAACATAGGTTTGTTGTGATGACAGTTTGCATTGATCTAATACGTTTAACCTGGTTGTTGAATTGACCCATTTGTGGATTCACATGATACAATGAACTGTAAACCAAGGAAAAAGTTAACTGGGTTTACTCAGCATTTTAAGTCACAAAATAATTAGCCAAGCTTCCCACTACACCAAACTTAACAAGCTGTGTGGATATAGTCCCTGGGTTTGTGATTTGGTCAAATGTGTTGTGTACACAAAGTCCCTGTGGAAGAAGTCAGATCCATGCAAGTTACCTTGTGTTCTTCAGAGGAAAGCCTCAGTATATGTAAAAATATGCTGTGTAAAAAATGAATAAACGTGGCACAGAAGGCAAAAGCAAAGATTGAAATCACATGGGCTTGGAATACAAAGAACAACTGCAGTGAACACAATGTGTAGTTCTAATGACATGGCAACTGCAGAGTTTAATCACTTTTTGGCTCAGTTTGTATTCATTTAAAAAAAGAAATTTACTTCACAGGGATACTATGTGCACAAAGAAAAGAGAAAAGCATTGTCGCTTGTGGGCTATAAATGAGAATTTAGTTAATATCATAGTGGCAAACTCCTGGCTTAGAGGTACAATGGCATTAATTTTTTTTCCCTTTCAGTAACAGCTGAAAGGTGACTTTTCATGTGGAATCTAAAGTGGAGAAGGGGGCAGCCACAATTCCCAACTGCTCTCTGGCATCCCTTTAAACCCAGATTCCCCAGACTAAGCAGACGGAACTTATTTACATTTACTTATTTACATTTGAAAGAAAGCAGAATTTGCTCATTAAACCTAAGACTGAAAATATCCATTGCATCTCTTGAAACCCTGGATTGTTTGCATTTGACTGGGAGGTTTCGTTGTATTCTTCTTAACACTTAAAATCAGGAAGGAAGGAAGGAAGGAAGGAAGGAAGGAAGGAAGGAAGGAAGGAAGGAAGGAAGGAAGGAAGGAAGGAAGGAAGGATAGGAGGGCCAGGGGAAGGGAAGGGAAGATAGGGAGGGGAGGGAGGGAGGGAAGGAAGGAAGGGAAGGAAAGGAAGGAGGGAGGGAGGGAGAAAAGGAAGGAAGGAATAGGGGCGATGTTGCTAAGGTTCAGAAAAAGTGCCCTAATGAGATTGAGTGCTCCATCTCTTGAGTTTTTTTAAGAAGACACTGTACAGCCAACTCTAGTTGGTTTTCCCACACATTGCAGGAGGTTTGAATGGGGCAATCTCTGCCTTCCTTTACAAGTCTTCCTTTCTATGAACTCATGCCTGATTTCCACGTGACTGTGTCATTTCAAATGTCCAGTGTGTGAACGGTTGAGGTGTGAATCACTGCTTGAGGTTAAAGTTGCCTACAATTTGGCCTCAGCTTATGGTTGTCTCATCAACCTTGTGTCCTTTGTTCCCAGGTGGATTTTGTATTCCCCTTTACATCCCATATATCCTGACCGACGAATGGAAATTTGGAAAAGGCGTGTGCAAGCTCTGGTTGGTGGTTGATTACCTAGTCTGCACCGCTTCCGGATTCAATATTGTCTTGATCAGTTTTGACCGATTTGTCTCCGTAACGAGGGCGGTAAGAAACGTTGCTTTCCATGGGCTTCTGATTATCTCCAGCCACTGGCAACTTCTCACCTGCGTGAACTCTAGGCAGGTGACATAATGCCACACTTTCTGCTGGGCAACCAACCAACTGCAACTAAATAAGCCAAACTGCTATGAAATTTAAGGCACACCCAAGTGATTGTAGTTCCACAGAGCCTCGGTTAGCTAATGGATGCCTTGTAGATGTTTAGATTAGAAAACACTGCCGTGAATTACAAGCTAGACACCCCTATTTCTGACTTAGCAGATTGAATTCTCCCAACGTTTTCTGACTCATTTTCTTTCTGACATCATCACAGTTCTTCTCCTGTATGCGACCAAGGACATGGCAACCACCGTCTTTTCCTTCTTTGAAGCAGAAAAAAAATATTCTGAAACCTCAATACCAACTTTAGGCGGTCCAATCCATGCTGGCTGGGAAATTTTGGGAGCTGAAGTCCACAAGCCTTAAAGTGGCCAAGCTTGGACATCCCTAGTCAAAACTTTCCTCAACATCACACTAAAAGGAAACATTGAAGCTGTCCACACGTGAAGCCATATAGTATCTACTTAACCATGGCTTTTTGAATCCACTCCAACTCCATAGATACATGCAACACATTCAGAATAAGACGCATAGCATGGTCTCAAAAAGTGCAGTTAAGGTGTCAACAGGCAAACCACATGCAGTTGGTATTCACACATCGCACTAAAGACATTGTGTGGATTTCTTGGTTCGGTTTCCTAAATTGTGGAGGACTACAGCTATGTAAACCTTGGTTTTAGGATAGCATGTGGTGGAAACAACGGCAATTGTGCTTTATTCAACAAGTGTAGTAAAGCAAAGCATAGCTTGGCATGTAGTATGTGAACCAGGTCTACAACTTAGCATTATGATCCAGGTCAATAGGAGGTTTAATTGTGAAAGTCCCTGCGGATGGCCATCAAACATGGAAATAGTTGTTCCTTACAGTTTTCCATCTGATAAACAAGCTTTTCATACTAATGAGATTTCCAGCTGTTATAGATCACCAATCTGAGCCCTAGGGAGGGATCAAACATGTCATAAGTCTTGAGTCCCTTCCAGCCTGCCTTGAATTCTGTTGACTCTTTATCTACCACCAGTTTGACTTGACTGTTAGTAGTTCAGATACTTGTAGAGAGCATTAGCATACAATAAACTGACATATTCATTTGAATTGCCTGGACTCCTGTTTTCCTGGGTTTGACATCTACTTTTTCTTCTAGGTGAGCTACAGAGTTCAGAAAGGAATAACCAAAACCACAGTGGCGAAGATGGTTACGGTGTGGATTGCAGCATTTCTCCTTTATGGTCCAGCCATTATCAGCTGGGAGTACATAGCCCAACAAAGCATCATCCCTGAGAACAAGTGTTATGCCGAGTTCCACTACAACTGGTACTTCCTCATGATTGCCTCCACCATTGAGTTCTTCACACCCTTCATCAGTGTCACCTACTTCAACTTAAGTATCTATTTCAACATTCGCAAGCGGACACCAGTCAGAAGTGAGAGTTCCTCACCAGCTCAAAAGGGCCGTGAACTGTTTTGCTGCAGGAAGAAACGAGACCACGTCATCGTTTTCACGAAAAGAGGGGACGAGAAGAACGAAAAGGTGAGCAGCTTCACCCCTAGCAAGCCTGCGGTGGGGGGGCCTGGCATCCATAACCTCCAGGCTCACTCAATAGAGTTTAACATCAATCAAGACTTTCCACCTTGGCAGGTAGACATTCAAACCAAATCACCGTGGGACGGTGTCTACAAGGCTCTAGAGAACATATCTGGCACAACACAGAAAGCAGAGGTGGCCAACACTGCAGCTAGCCGGTTTAGGCTTTCCAGAGATAAGAAAATAGCCAAATCTTTAGCCATTGTCGTCTGCATCTTTGCTGTATGTTGGGCACCCTACACTCTTTTAATGATCATCAGAGCTGGTTGTCACGGGAGATGCATCCACCATGATCTCTATGAAGTATCCTTTTGGCTACTGTGGTTGAATTCAGCTATAAATCCCGTATTATATCCTTTGTGCCACATCAGTTTCCGAAAAGCCTTTTTGAAATTGTTCTGCCCAGCCAAGGGAAAAATCCACCCCAATGTTTTTACGTGAGAGAGAACACTGAAGAGATGTTTTCTGCATAGATACCTCTGATGTAGGACCACTGAGCGGGAACTTATCCTCCAAGTAGGAAAGACAAATTCAAATGTTCTATCGTGAGAGATTTATAGACAACTACATCATCCTTTGGGCAAAAATGAAAGAATGGAAAAACTCAATCTAGATTTCAGAAAATGCAAGAAATTTACAGTACTTTGCAGTGCTTATGTATGCAAATGAGGACTAATTTATTCTCCAGTACCTAAGCGCAGCACGCTTTGTAAATTCCCAACCGAGTCCTCATTCTTAACAAATAATGTAATTCTGATAAAGCAATTTAACCAGAGGATATTGTACACTTGTGTTGAATTGCAAATTTTTTAAAAAAGGCAATTTCTTTTTGCATGTAAGGGTTTTGCACTGATGTGTTTTTTTTAAAAAAAAGAATTACTTGTCCATATTGCAGAAAGCACAAGTGCAATGGGACATCTCTCATTGGATGTTCTAGTTTGTGGGTGGACTTTGTTCATGTGCAGTGGTGCTTTCCCAAGGATTACTCAGAGTTCCAATTCCACTTGGCAAAATGCCACTCATAAACGAAGGTAAAAGGTAGAGGAATCCCTGTGGACTTTACTCATTGCCAACTCTAGGAAGTGATGTTCATCTCCATTTTAAGGCCATTAAGTCAGAACTGTCCTAAGACATTTCCACGGTCATGTGGCCAGCATGGCCTCACAGAA
Source organism: Notechis scutatus (assembly GCF_049901735.1). Classification (NCBI taxonomy): domain Eukaryota; kingdom Metazoa; phylum Chordata; class Lepidosauria; order Squamata; family Elapidae; genus Notechis; species Notechis scutatus. Next base: position 7,508,376 of record NC_142017.1, on the reverse strand, counting down.
CACTGACACCTTCCCACTTAAGTGGTACCTATTTATCTACTTGCATTTGCATGCAAATGCTAGGTTGGCAGGAGCTGAGGCAAGGATGGGAACTCATCCCGTCTCCTGGTGCTTGAGTCTCGAACGTGGGCTGCTGGCTTCCCAGCTCACAAGCCCAGCATCTTACCTGCTGAGCCACCACAATGTCCTACTCATAAGCAAACCTGCTACAACACAGTAGGTCAAAAAGTAAGACGGACTTCATCAGGCAATTTCCAGTCAACACAACAAGCCGTAACTTATTGAATGCATAGCTTCATCCACGTGAAAACAGCCGTGGTTGCTATGCCAGCACTCTTTAATACAGTCATCAATTGCAGTGTCTTTTTTTAAAAAAGAGCTAGAATGATCATTAAATGCAACTGGAGATAGTTGAGGCCATATCCATTAATAGCAACTTTATTGTTATACTGGCACAAATTAAGGATACAGATTGCATTTCCCCCTAATTTGACAGTACTGAAGGTTATATACTCTATAGACCACTGTCTGATTTGAATTCTCTTACTATTATCTTGATAAATATGCCCTGTGTACTATACTGAACCCTCATTGTATGTCACTTGAGTCCCCATATGCAAAATATAACTTTCTTGGTTTAATTTCTTTCCTTTTTTTAAAAGAATGGTGCTTTATAACTCCAAATACATGTATGAAGATATTCTGGGTTGGGGGGAATCTGACAGAACTCTGACAAATATGAAAAAAAAGGAGAAAGTGGAATCTGACAGACAAGAAAATGAAACGTTATTTTTTTAAAAAATAGCCACAGCCTTAGTAACACTTGCAGATGAAAAGGTGGATTAGAGATTATATGGCTTTTGGGCAGAAATGTGGGACAGAAGAGCAGGAGAAAAAAATCAGAAGACAAGGGAGGAGGAAGGGAGAGATGTACAACCACGTGGAATTTTAGAAGAACGGATTCAGTCATGCTAATTTTCTCTGCTAGTCCATACCTTGGAAATTCTGACAGGAATACTTAAATCCAAAATGCTTGGAAGGAGCAGCCTGGAACATACTTGCACATTCACACACACACACACACACACACACACACACACACACACACACAAAAGGAAGAGTGAACCGAAAGCCTATTGTTGGCACTCCCAAAAGGCACAAAAGTCTATGATCTCTAATGCAAGAAGAATGACAATTAACAAAAATGCCGTGTGTGTTGTACATGGAGAGACAGAGGACATGCGCCCACAGAATGGAACCTGGATGGGTGGTTGGGGTTGTCTTTTGTTTAAATGACCAGCCCTTCATAAATTGGCCCCTCAGATTCAGGGGATTCCCTCCTCAAGCGCAAATGCTCCAGCGTGTTCTGAAAATGTTTGTTGATCTGTTCTGTCTCCTCGGTCGATTCGAGATTAGGAAGGTCTTCCCGGATTTTTTGAATGAGCTGATTCAACACCTGAATTGTCACCTATGTTTTTTAAAAAAGGAGAAGCGTGTCAAAAACAGACATTTACACAATGCACAATCTGGTTTGTTGCCAAGACCACCGTGACGCTGCCGAACAACATCTCCCATCATCCCTCATTCTTCTCCACACTGACTGGGGCTGCCGGGAGTTGTTGCTGAGCAACAACTGAAAAAGAGGCTCTCATGTCAGAGTTTAGCAATTAAATTGAGGAAAGCAGAGAAGATGGTCAAGAAGATTCCATGAAATAATGCACCCGAGGTCATAATGATGGTCCACCACTTTGTAACTTGCCTAATCTCTTTCACATTCGCTAACCTATACTCTCTTTTTTCTCGTTCAACTTCAGTTAGGCACTGCATGTCCAGAGCGCTCCAATGGCAGAGAATTCATGTTGGGAAATGAGATGCTCAGCACCCCTCCCTGCTATTTCCTGCAGTTCTGCTGAGAAGTAAAAGACCACAGACTAAGTGTAACATGTAGTCTGCCCTCTTAAGACAAGGTTGTGCAGGGCAAAACAACTGCACTTCTCAGGAAACAACAACTGAATGAAAAACTGCTGGTGACCTTCTACCGCTGCACCATAGAGAGTATCTTAACTTACTGCACCTCTGTCTGATTTGCCAGTTGCACAGTGGCAGATAGGACAGCACTCCAGAGGGTTAGCATCATTGCCCAGAAGATCATGGGTTGCCTTCTCCCCTCTTTGGAAGAGCTTTATAGCTCCCGCTGCCTTAAGAAAGTTCAAAACATCCTCAAAGGTCCATCTCATCCTGGGCAGCCTTTTTTTGAACTATTACCATCTGGCAGACGGTACAGAATAATAAAAACAAGGACAAATAGGCTGAAAAACAGCTTCTAACCCAGGGCAGTAGCTCCATTGAATTCTGCTGTATAGTGCAGTGTTGATGCGGTGTTGGGGGGTTTTGGTTCAAAGTGTGGAGTGTGAAGCATGTGCGTTTGTGTTTATTTTCATGGTCATGATGTGCACTGAAGATGCTGTTTGATTTCTTTGTACGAGGTGCAATGACAATAAACTAAACTAAAGAAGGGAGAGTGGCAAAGGCAGCTCCAAATCTGAATTTAGCATCTGTCGAGCACTCTTACGTTGTAAGAGACCATTAGAAATTTAATTATAGGCAGTCCTTGACTTACAACCATTATTGAGCCCAAAATGTTTGTTGCTGAGACATTTGTTAGTTTTGCCTCATTTTATGACATTTCATGCCATAGTTAAGTGAATCATTGCAGTTGTTAATAACACGGTTGTTAAGTGAACCTGGCTCCCCCATTAACTTTGCTTCTCCGAAGGTCCCAAAATGTGATCACATGATCCCTGGGACAGTGCAACCGTCATAAATATGAGTCTGTTGCCAAGCATCTGAATTTTGATCACGACCATGAGGATGCCGCAACAGTTTTTAGTGTGACGAAAGGTCACAAGTCACTTTTTTCAGTGCTGTCGTAGCTTTGAGTGGTCACTAAATAAACTGTTTCTTGAGGGCTACCAGTAATTTTAAGGCCAGTCAAAAGATTGCCTCCTTTTGTTGTTGGATGGAGGAGGAGGAGAACGTTCCTTCTTTTGGTGTCATTAAAGTACTCATTTTGATGGAAATTTTGGAGAGATAGTGGGGATGATGGAGGGGGGGGGGCAGATTTTGCACATCTGCACAAAACGCAAAGCACTGCTCCTTACCGCCTCATTCTCTTTTTCATAAAAGTAGATATATCTGTTTAAAATTTCTATGAAGAGCTGAACTTGCAGAGAGGGGTCCATGCATTGGTTGGCGATCTTCAGCGCCTTCTTCAAGCATTCCATGACCCTCTTGGCTCCATGGAGCTAAGCAACAAGACAAGGAAAGAGAAGGGATGAGCACTCCCCACATCGACACATTTACCCAATGGTTTCCCCCAAATGTACGCTGCCTGACTAACATGGTTTTTTAGCAGGTTTAGGGAAGATGAAGGAATTCACAAAATCTCCAAAGAAAAGGCAATCAACTTGCACCCGATACACAGAATTCTGATTTGATTCAGAATCTGTATTCCTTCCAGGGATGGAAGGAATGTCGTTTGCAATGTCATTTGCATTAATATGAAAAAAAGATGTCATAGGGGTTATGTCTGCTGTGTAGGTAGCACTATCCCCCTCTAGCAATCATCTCTATTGTTCTGTGATGTATTTCCTGCCTCTCTAAGGTTTACCTCTATCTGCTCCTGTGGGGCATTTTCTGCTTCCTGGTGTGTGTGTGTGTGTGTGTGTGTGTGTGTGTGTGTGTGTGTGTGTGTGTGCATAGATATATATACTCCCAATGATGGCTTATGACTTTTAACTGCATTTTGATTAAACTTCTTGAAACAAACCCTGCCAAGATATGCCAAGGCTGAATTTCTCCTTAACCCTGACATTAATCCCATTAAACAGTGTTTTCCAAATTTACCAACGTTTAAGACACGTGGACATTAAATTCCGGAATTTCCCAGCCAGCTTCCCCTCCAAAGTAGTCCAGACTTGGAAATCGAAACCAAGAATCAAATTCTACCTTTATTGTGAGAATACAGCAACAGCATGTTTCCAGCCTGAAAGCATTTCCTCCCTCCCCTGCCTTTACTTTCCAAAGAACTTGGAAGGATCCATCCTGAGATGCTTTTTTCTACCCCAATGCCTTCTGTGGACTAAGATAGCTCTTATCTCTTGTCCGACTCTCAAGGTTATTCCCACAGCCCATTACAGAGAACCCACAAGTCTTGGACTGGCCTTACCTCTTCCCCATTCTTGTCTGTGTTCCGGCCAGACCAGAAAAGATGGGCGCAGGTGCTCACGGCTCGGCACTGATCTGGCTTCTTCAGCAATTTTGAAGCTGCCAGCACGCACTGAGTTCTCAAGGGATCGTGGTTCTCCTCGCCAAAGCACTTCATCCGCTCAAACGTCCCAATTATCAACGTGATTGCAGCCAGCTGTGCTTTTGAATCACTGATTTCATCTTCATAGAGAGAAAATGCCTGATTCAGACAAGGAATATGGGCAGAGGAAATAAGAGAGAGAGAGAGAGACAAACAGAGAGACAGAAGAAGTGTTATGCACTGTATTTTTTGTTCTTCTGAAAGTTAAAAAAAAACCCAAGTATTTCAGCAACTAGTAGAAATCAACTTGATTGTTGTAATGTTTGTATTTTTGCTGTTCTCTCGATGGCGATCAGAAATATTTCAAAGAAGAAGAAAGGAGGCTAGAGTGCCTCAAGAAAGGAAAAGGTCTTCTGGACCTCACCTGAGACATGAATTCATAGGCCACCGTTTCGTGGTTCTCAAAGCCAATTTCTCCAGCGGCTAATGCTCCCTGAAGGAACAGGCGGAGAGGAAGTTCCGCCAGCTCGGCTTTAATCAAAGCGCTGATGGTCTGATGAGCAAAAGTGAAGATCTTCTGGCATTTCTTTTCCCATTTGTCATCCTGGGGGGGGGGGGGAAACGACACAAATCAGAAGTCATCAGAAGAACAAAATCTGCATTTTTCTATTTAGAATTCCGTATCAAATTCTCCCTAGATCTGAAAAAATAGGTGTGTGTCCATGCAAAACCAAACATGTCATTTAACAAATAATCTCTTTTTCCCCCAACATATTATCCAGTCCAGCCAGATGCAAATAAATGTTTGCCAATCCTGGTAACTTTAAGATGGGTGGACTTCAACTCCTAGTATTTCCTAGCCAACAAGGTTGGCTGGAGAATTCTGAGAGTTGAAGTCCACACAGTTTGAAGTTGACAAGATTGGAAAACAATGGCTTAGAGATTATTTTTAGCCAATTTATTGCACCAAATTTAGGGACCTGGACTTAATTTAATCCCCTTCTCATTGGTCCCAGACTCATACAACTTGCCATTTCTTTTTTTTTGTCTATTCTGCAATTTCCAAACGATCCCTTTTATCTTAAGTAGCCATCGAAGCAAAACGTTATCACATGCAGATGCACTCACCACTTTCTCATTCTCCTTATAGCGAAACGCAAGCTGATATGCAGCAAACACCAACGGCGGCAACGTGTAGCGGATGCGCTGGTTCCCTCCGGCACCAAAGTGCTTCCGCGCGGTATTTAAAATCTAAAATGTGCAAAGGTTCCCATGTTTATATATGCGCTGAATATCACGAGAGAGACCATATCACAAAGGAACACCCTAACTTACAAATTAGAAAATTGTCTTTTAAAGGGTGGGGGGGATTGTGTACAAAGCTCCAGAAAAGGGAAGTCAAATGTCTGATTTCATACCTTCAACATTTTTTTCTGTATGTATAAACCAACAAGGTCACAGAAGCTGTGAACCAAATTATCCAAGAGTTACCCTGTAAGATGGGTAGCCAATACATTGGATGGATGGATGATTAGATAGATAGATAGATAGATAGATAGATAGATAGATAGATAGATAGATAGATAGATAGATAGATAGATAGATAGATAGATAGACAGACAGATAGACAGACAGACAAGACAGAATAAGAAATACCAACCTACCTACACATACAAAACAAATGATAATTCAAGATTTGTAATGTACACTGTTAGAAAAACTCAGCTAGGGCTGGGCCTACAAATTGTGGTTAAAACAAATAATGACTTAGTATGAAAGATGAGTGCAGGCCTACAATTGCATATGGTCACTCAATGTACTGAATTTCATTCTGGCTACCTCAAACTTGTTTCCTTTTGGTTTGCTGGATTCCCAACTCCCTTGGCTAACCTAAAGACTAGGGATGAAGGAAAACGAATTCTAGGCCCTTTGGTGACCGTTCAGTTATGGAAGGAAGACCCAAACGCCTCGGAAGGCCTCCATACCAGATACTGCTGATTGGGATCTTCTGAACGAAGCAGGTGGATAAATCTGCCTACAAGACCCTGCTCATCAGCCATGTCTTCAGGGTCTGGATCTTCGGCCGGCTGGTCTGGCTGATCCTGAATTAGCGTTGAAACCAGGTTCATGATGGCATCTACCTACAGAAGGCAAAGCACATTCAGGTCAAGGAGGGCTCCTAAAGAAAAGGAACTCACGCCGGTTTGGCTTCAAACTGCTAGCAGGACTCCTTGGATGCATTCCATTTCCTCCCTGCTGGACCAACGTAAGATGGAGATGAAAGGCTCCAGTGGAAGGAGAGTCTCTGCACATGGAGCCTTTTGCAGAAGGGAAAATGACTTCCTGTCATGTCAACCACTCCAGGGATTGCAGCTGCAATGAATTCTGGGCAATAGGCTTGGAAAGGCAATTTTTAGGGGTCAGAACAACTTCAACCCTATTTCAGTGAATTCTATTCTGAACTATTGTTTTACAGCAATTTTTGTAAGGAGCAATGGTTAGAATGCGGCATTGCAAGCAAACTCTGCCCACAGCCAGGAGTTCGATCCTGACAGGACTCCAGGTTGACTCAGCCTTCCAACCTTCCAAGGTTGGTAAAATGAGGACCCGGAGTGTTGGGGGCATAAAGCACTGTGGACCAGTATATAAATCTGTTATTGCTACTGCTAATTTGTTTTACTGATGACCGTTTTTCGGCAAGATGTTGCATTTCCTTCTAGCTTCCTTCAACTCGTAGAACATTCCTATGCCTGTTTTCAAGTTGCCATAAATTGGGGGGAATCTGAAGGAGCAGTATGGCAGGAAAACCAGAAGTACATTCCACCATTATCTTAAAAAGATTGTAGCTAGGCTACCGGATCTTCTGGCCGCCTTCATTGGAGAACATGATTGATGACACAGCCTGGCCCATGAACGTGCTTCACTGGAGAATCTGATTTATGATACACCCGGCGGGGCGGAAGAGGAGAAACCGGGTCATAGGTGACTGTGAATTACGTATGCCAGAGTTGTCTTCGCTTAGGTTAATGCCGGCATGTTACTCCTAATAAATCTTTTTTTATGAAGCTTGGATCGAGGCTCAAGATTTAATTAGGGCTATCTCCGGAACCCTGACATCAAGAGAAGCAGCCCAAGCACAACCATCCCCCCATCCCTTTTCCTTTTCACTTAAATAAAAAATGAACACTTGTTCCTGTGCTTTCCCTACCTGGTCTTGGGAGATAATTTCTGTGTTGTAATCCAGCACGTTGCTAAGCACATAGCAACTCATGGTCTTTCTGGATTCATAGTCGAAGTACTCGAACAAAGGGTGGAAATGCTTCAGTTTCAGGACAGTGAGGATGTTGTTGTAGGTATCAACAGGGATCTTCAAGAGCCTCATCAACTCCTTTGAAACAGCACTACTGGTTGCAATGCTGCAACGACAAGAGCAGGCAATCCATCAGGGTCTCCAGCTTCTTAATTTACAGGGGAAAAAATCTTTAGAAAAAGACAGAGCTGGCAGAAATCAATCTCCATCACCCCAAAAGCCAAGCTCTTCAATCTTGTCATCAACCAGGTAAAGGCACTTCATATTTGAAGCATCAGATGGTGCAGGAATTTATTTTGTTTCCCCAACGGGAGAGATTATTTTTTGCGCACAAGGCCAAGAAGTTCGCATCAACTTACTGCTCCAGGTTAAGCTTGTTAAAAATCTCCACTGTTGTCTCCAGCACTTTGTCCACATAGTCCACGCGGTCTGGGTAGCACTTCATCGCCAGGTTAATGAGGGAGACTTGTAATGACACTACATCCTCCGAAGGCATATCTTGTCTTGACTGATGGTCAACAACGGAAGCAAAAGAAGCGTATTTGGGCATTAGAGGTAACAGAAAGGATATTTCCAGTTAGTAACACGGTTAATTAAGTGAATTTGGTTTATCTATTGACTTTTGCTTGTCAGAAAGGTCACAAAATGGGATCGCATGATCCCAGGACACTACAAAGGCCATAAATGTGAGACAGTTTTGTCAACAGTCTGAATTTTGATCACATGATCACGGGGATGGTACAACAGTTGTAAGTGTAAAAATGGTCATAAGATACTTTTTTTTCAGTAATGTTGTAACTTTGAACAGTCACTAAATGAACTGTTGTAAGTCAAGGACTACCTGTAGTCACCTATCCAGACCTGAACCAGTCAAAGAAGCACTTAATTTTAGCTAGACTGGGTTTCTAGGAGATTCACCTTTGCTCTTGTTTTACAGTGGGAGAAAACGTTTCCTTCGCATACAAAAGATCTCACATTCAAACTTTAACATTTACAGGCATGACTGGGAAAAACTCCAGCCTAAAATCCTGAAATTGCCAACCTGCAATGCTCACGGTATTGAGATAAACCAATTTCCAACGGGTCAAGGCTTTAGCAGCACGCTAACTTTGCCAGAGAAGATATACTCAATTAAAATTCAAATCCCAGGCAAGTTGAAATTTCTCTACTTCTCGAGAACCTGTTGATTGCAGAGGCGATGAACATAATAAGCAGTTTGCAGAAGGCAGTTCTCTGTCAGCCTACAAATTTGCAGCCAAGAATTGAATATGTATGTGCCTTTCTAATAGATTCTTAAAGCAATCAAATCACCCTGGCCTTCCTTTAAATCAGGGGTCCCCAACCGCCGGTCCACGGACCGGTACCGGTCCACGGAACAAGTCTTACCGGGCCGCTGGTTGCTGGGCGCCGCCATCTTTTTGGTAAAAAGTGCTTCCGGTGAGCTTTTCCGGGTAGAAAGCTCACCGGAAGCACTTTTTCATCAAAAAGATGGCGGCGCCAAGCGCTTCGGTGAGCTTTTCGGGTAGAAAGCCATTTCTACCCGGAAAGCTCACTGGAAGCGCTGCGCCGCCATCTTTTTGGATGAAAAAGTGCTTCTGGTGAGGTCACCGGAAGCACTTTTTCGTCAAAAAAAGATGGCGGCGCCCAGTTGATGCCGGTACCGGGCCGCGGCGTCAAAAAGGTTGGGGATCACTGCTTTAAATGTATAAGCCAGAACTAGAAAAAGCACCAAGAGAAAATATTCAATACATTAAGTAACCAAGATAGTTAAAGACTTTCATTGCAAAGATATGTCCCTTTTAATACCCTGTACATCTGATTGGGGGGGAAAATGAAATGTATTGTTACAACCTACACTTCCCTGTTTTTCTAGAGCTTAAGGCAAGCAACATGAAGGTTTTTAAAAAAAAAAAAAAAAAATTGGTACTCTATGCCAGCCAGCCTTTTTTACTACTTCCCATGGCCTCTTAACAGATAATTAAACAATAGTTTTTGTCTTGGATTGCCAGGTGATCAGATTCAAGGATATTAAGTCAAAGCCAGCAAACACATATATTTTAAACAACACAAGAGAAACTGCAGTCATTTTCCAGTTACCTGTATGACTGTAGCCACCTGCTGGGAGAAAATGTCAAAGAGTTTAATATCTGCTGGGATCCCTGGTCCATCCTCTCGATGGGCAAAGAGGGCGAGTCTAAAGACAGAACAAGACTTATGAGATGCAGCTTGCAAACTTGTCTAACAGGCAATTGCACTGTCCAAATCAAGATGTTTGCAGTTGTACCATTCAATTTCTCTTGGAGAAAAATGGGACATGTCCTCAATCTCCTTACCTGTCAGATCCACACCCTGCTCTTCTCCTATCGTGGAATTCAGGTTGGCATGCATTAAATCCCTCCTTGGCTAAACACCAGATCACTCCATCACACTCACATCCCTCAACCACAGAGTGTATCAAGAAGCCAGACAGAGTAATCATGTGAAGGCAACCTTCCTCTGAGAAACGATTCTTTGATCCCAATTGGCTTCTATTAACACGACGGTTAATTCCACCTTTCCCTTACAATTCCCTACTCCGGTGTTCCCAAATCTCTTCCAAAAGTTGGGAAAGCCATTAGGAAAGGCAAACTAGTAAGGATTTTTTTTTCTGGAAATCACAAACAGATGGAACAGCTTTTCACCAGCAGATGGTTACCACCAGGTAAGAATTAAACATGAGCTAGGCAGGAGAGAGGAGGAGGAGGAGAAGGAGGGAAGGGGGTTCCTAATCATCATAAGAGTTGGACAAATTTCTAATTAAAGGATTCTGTTTGAAGACAATTTGACTGAATTTCCAAACAGAATCCTTTGCAAATGACACTTTGGATCAAATCATCAAACGCCCTTTGAATCGATAGGACAATTCAGAAAAGATTTCAGATACATCTCTGAAATGATTTCACGGTCCAAACTGAGTGAATCAGTTGTCAATCATATGCACGCCCACCATATTTTGCCCATAGTACAAAATAGTTAAACGGGGGGACACCTCTATCAGCACCTACATCTTTCACTATTTAGTGCATGAAAAGTATGTTAAAATAACAGTGGGGAGGTTTTTTTAAAAAAAAGCTTGCTCCACATGATATAACAAGTTTTGAAGAGTGCCTAAAACTACATTTCAGAGAAATCTTTTATTCACAGCTCCCTGCTAAAACAAAAAAAGGGACTTTAAGCTCATTACAGGAAGCTGATTTACATACATCGCTCATACAGACAGCAAACAACTAACTTCTGCAAATGTTTATTTTAAAATGTACATTTATAAACATACGTATACCAAGTATATCCAAATATTGTAGTTTTCCGAACATATGCCGGCATAAATTGCCATTTGCGGGGGAAAAAATATCACAAGGAAGGTGGGAGGGAGGAAAATGGTGGAGAGAGAGAACACTTGTTCCTTGTCTGTTCAATTTTGTTTGGCAATTAGCTGCTTCCAATTTTAAATTCTCAAATTTCCCTCCCAAAATGCATCTTTTGCTTCTTTGCAATAAGGTACTATGAAACATACTGAATTTGAAACTGGTCAAAAGTAGTTTGAAGTCTGTTTCAAGCAAGGGACATTTCAGGATGTAACACTTTTCAAATTTACATTTTGTATATTTACTAATTCATCTTTTCCTCCTATCTATCCCTATTAACACTATCACTTCTTCTGTTCAACCTCTATTAATTACATTTTTCAATTTTTGAAAACTCTTCTAAACTTTCTGGATGAGGCCCAAAGATTACCCCTCTCCTTTGCTCCAGCACAGACTTTATAATGTTTGTTTCATTACATACCTATCAATTAATGCAATTATAATATTTTTGACATTCACATTCTGGTGTAATTCTGCACACGCTCGAAGGAAAGGATTCAAAGTCTGGAGGTGAAATTCATCTGGGAAAACCTAAGACATGGGAGGACATGATGGAGCAATAGGTCAATTATTATTCTAGGTTGTTTAATAAACAGACATTTGATCATTGTGCTAAAGCATGACAGAATATTTGTTCCATTTCAACTTACTAACTTGTATAAACTCCGCCAAGTTCTGCATATTAGTTATTTATATATTTCCCCAGCTGTCAAGATTGCAGGAAGGTTAAAATAATAAAAATTAAACTTAAAACAACAGATTCCATGTCTCTAAAATCAAATAACCAACTGACCTAAAATATGGTGGCCCACTCATCATGACATTTATATAAACAACATCCAAAATCATACACCATATTGTTGAACACAATCCATACACAAAGGTTTTTGGGAGCCAAAAATGTCCATTCTTGATGCTGATTCTGCTAGCTCAAAAATGGCACTGTGGCCTTCTCGTGATTGGCTTTCTTTTCCAGCCTATCAGATCCTCCGTACCAACCTGCCAATTAACCTTCCCTTAAGCCACGTTACCTGTATGATGCATTCCATTAGGTATTCTTGAGCTAGTGCATCCCTGCAGTTAACTACTTGCTCCAATATGCCAGGTAAGACAATCTGGAAAACAGAAAAAAAATTAGACTTAAGACCACAATTGAGACCAACATTTCTTTTGTTAAGAAGTGAGACGTTTGTTAAGTGAGCTTTGCCTCATTTTATGACCTTTCTTGCTAGAGCTGTTTAGTGAGTCACTGCAGTTGAATAGTTAGTAACCTGGTTGCTAAATGAGTCTGGCTTCCCCTTTGATGTTGCTTGTCTGAAGGTCTCAAAAGGTGATCACAATACCTTTGGGACACAGTAACAGTCATAAGTACGAACCAACTGCCAAGCATCTGAATTTTGATCACACGATCATAGAGATGCTACAAAGGCCATATGAAAAATGGTCATAAATCATATGTAACTTTGAACAGTCACTAAATGAAGCCTTTAAGTCAAGCACTATTATTTGCATGCTTTCTACAGCCATTAACTGCCTAAAAATGCTTTTTTCTAGAGAAGTGATAAGCTAAATTGAGATGCAATTATTGAGTAATTAATTTAGCAATTAAACTAATTGAGGTGCAGTAAAGTAAGAGGCGCTAATTGAGAACAGAGGAGTTCACTTCACCTGTTTGTATCTCTCTACGTTGACACCTTCCAGCTGGCTGAGCCGGACCAAGTTGGTTCCCACCAGGATCCTCAGCTCTTGCCTCTCACGCTCCCTCTTCTCCCGATCTCGACTGTGCCCTTGGTGCTGCATTCGCACCCAGAGCTTATTCATCTCAGCAAAGTTCAACAGCACAAAGTCCATGGAGTCGCTGATGTCCCCAGTGGTTTCTTCGCTGTGGGCCAACAAAGGGAGTCATGTCAAGAATATGTATTTCCAGGAGGTGGATTGGATGTCTTTGAACCAAGAGACAGCATGCATTTGTGACCGTAGAGAGAAAGGATCATGAAGATAATTATCTTGGGGGGAGGGGTAAGATTTGAACCTCAGATTTAATATCGTCTCGGAATTAATCCAGCCCGACACCAATTCTGCATTAGGAAGAAAAGAATGTAGTATATTTTTTCCGGCTGAAGGGTTCTTCATCCTTTTCCGTGGAAGCAAAACTGCAACCTGAGCTGAGCCACCACAACTTTTTCACCACTGCAAAGCTACAATTATCTACACCTCAATCAGTTATGAAAGTTAAATCCATTTCTACTGTCTCATGTTACTTAAATTCTGCACAGCACTGATCACCTAATTTGCTCCTTTTTTATTTTAATGTTCATATTAATCCTACTCACAACTCACACATTTATGATCTACTCATAATTCCCTCCATTTAGATTCTTAGAACTATTGTTTTCTTTCAATTGGTTTCACGTTTTCCAAACACTTTGTTTCAAGCTCAAAAGATTTCCAGAAAGCCCCGTTTCAAATTCAAAATAGGCTGTTTCAGGTTCAAGATGGTTTGGCTTTGAAATATCTTGTGATGCTCAAATTCCAAAGCCGCCCCTCTTGCAGACACTGAGCTCCTAACTCTTCAGCAGATGACTTTGTCCCATGCCTTCAAACTGGGCTACCAGTTTGTCATATCCATCCATCACCCAATACAAACGTGTTTCTCACAGATGAAAAGATAACACATTCAATCTTTCAAAGCTCTTACTCTGGCTGCTCTCCATCATCAGGCAAAATGTTCCGGGTGCATTGGAGAAGATAGTTGCGAAGGAACAGGCCTCTTAAAGGATGCTGGACCCCACGACACATCTCCACCAAGTCTTTTAAGATGTCCTTCCGGGATTGAGGGAAAGACTTCACGTAGACCACCCCGACAGTTATTAGTAAATAGCTGAGAAATAAGGGAGATAGTATTACGAGACTCGCTTACCACAACTGGGCTAGTGTAAAAGCAGGCTGCTAATTACCATTCCAACACTCAGTTCGATTAGGAGTTTTCTTATTTATTTTATTTATAGTATTATCATCTCCCCACCATTCAAAGAAGGTTCTTGGCAGTTTACATAAAGAATGTAAAAAGGTTAAAATATACAGAGGGCAATCTAAAAACCCAACAGTCCTGAGTTGGGCAACATTAAGGGAAATCCGGATATCATAAAACCAGAAAATTAAAAAAAGATGGCAATATCAAATCATGGAAAAGCTTCACAGAACAGCTCAGATTTTAGAAGTTTTTGAAAAATGTGTGAAGTGGAGGCCAGTCTCATCTCCAAAGGAAGGCTATTTCACAACGCTGGCCAATTCCTTTAACTCCAGTCTCCATTTTTCCCCTTTTTTGAAGCATTAGCCATCCAGAATTTGCTAAGAAGAAAGCATATGTGTATTAAATATATTAATATACTGTTACTTTCCTATACTTTTTCTAATTTCATTTTTCATGCATATTGCCATCGCTGCTACAAAGAAGTTGATCTTTTACAGCAAAAGCCCATCTTAAGGTATTCTTTTTAAAATTGTCTGAAGGACCGAATGATCATTTAAATGTCATCTGATCTTTTCTTCAAGGATTACAAAGTAGCCTACAAGTAGTCCTTGACTTAGGACCACAGTGGAGTCTGCTCATCAGTCATAAATTGCAACAGTTGTAAAATGGGTCACCCACGTGACCAACCGGATTTCACAACCATTTTTGCGAAGGTCGTTAAACAAACAAAAAAGGTTCACCATGGGCTGGTTTTGCAAAACTGTCATTAAATGCGGTCACATAGCTGTGGGACATTGCAAACAGCTGTAAAGGTAGGGAGGGGGGCTTAACTTTGGAACTGGCTTGTAAGTACTCCTGGGGAAGTCCATCACTGCTCTGCACAGTTAAGTGACCAGTCATAAGTCAAGGATTACCTATAAACGGGGGTGGGCTGCTGGGGGTTTGCGAGAGCCCCTAAGATTCTGCAGTTCGTAGAACCACCAAATCCCACTCTTGGCCGGCCCCACCCCTCCCAGGAATCCCCACGTGGCCCGTTTTGGATGCAGGTAAATGCAGGGCATGCGTGGAAGCTCGGAGAAGGTGAAAAACGGGCCTCACGGAAGTTCGGGAAGACCAGAAATGGGCCCGTTTCCGGCTTCTGGGGAGCCTCTGGTGCCTGAGGAGCCCATTTTCGCCCTCCTGGAGGCTCGAGGAAAGCCTCTGGAGCCCAGGGAGGGCAAAAATGCCTCCCCTCCACCGTGGTACAGGAGGCTGACTAGGCCACGCCCACCCAGCAACCGGACAGAGAACTCTTTCCTAAAATTTTTGAAGCTCACCCCTGCCTATAAAACCTTGTGGGTTGATGCCAAAAGGCAGAAGTAGACAGGAACACATGTTTGGGAGCATTTTGTTCAATTCAATAAAGCATTAAAAAAAAAAAAAACCCACCACCAAAACCAATCATCAGAACCGAATGTGTGACCAGGAGATTCTTAATTGACTTACAGCCGTGGGATGATGTTTCCAGCATACTGAACCAGCTCATAGAGATCAGCCACCTTCCTTCCCTTAGCAAACTCATCCGTCAAGTAAACCTCTAGATAGTGGAGCTCATCAGAGATCGCCATGTCTTTTCCTTGCAATTAAGGAATCATAGACTAACGCAACACAACTTTGTTCATTTCCGTTCAATACCAAGAACAAACCCATCTCTTAGGAATTAAAGGAGGAGATGCAGAGGACACCATGGAGCTAACATCCAGCCTAATAGGAGAACATGAAAATCAGGTTGGACAAGGCTGGAGTTTGGATCAGCGGCTGCAAATGGAGAAACATGAGCAAGTCACAGATCAAAAAAAAAAAGATTGCTGGTCTTGACATGTGCATGAAACTCCCTTCGCAACTTTCCCACAACCACAGAGATATCCACAGACACTAAGAAGCATCATTTATCAGCTAAATGAGCCCCAGCCCAATGAAAGAGGATACACAATTCATAATAACTCTTTGGAGACAACATTGAAGTCCTCAGCTCACCAAGCATGTTCGAGGCATGTTTCAGGGCATCCATTAGCTTATTTTTGTCCTATCAAAACAATAACAACATGTTATTTTCTGTCATGCCATATGCATATTCACTTTATCAATTAGTTTATTTGCCAAACAAACCCCAGAGGCCAGGATTATAGCCCTTTAAGGAACAATTGAAAAAGATATTCTGGATTATCATTGTTACTAAAGCTGCAAACCACTTGAAATACTTAAGATATTAAAACAAAGCTGGAAATAGGTTTGTGAATTTATACAATTTCTATCCCAAATTTGGGGGGGGATAAAGAGATTGGATTCTTGCTATAGCCAATTTTTACTTAAAATAAACATTATTGAACATTTTACATTTAAAAGGTTTTGAAAGCAGCACAAGTTTTTAAGTAATAGTAATTATACAATTAGCATATTTATGAAACATCAATGGATGCTTGCTGAGAAGAAAAAAAACTTCTTCATTCAATGCAGCTTAAGCTCAGAGAAGTAGACACAAGACTACAAAACTAAGGTTGCTGCTTTATCAGATTCAGAGTTAACATTGGGAGGAGAAAGAAAAGAAGAAATCAAGCCGACCAGTTCTTACCAAGCAGCGTTTCATTTGGAAAGACTGCACCTTAACAGCCTGTATGGCCTCATCCAGAAGCTTCTCTTGCTCATCTTGCGGAGACTGCTGTGTAGTTGGCTAGAAAACAAAGAAAGGAATGTTTTCTGATAAGACTATCAGGGCCAGCCTGTTCAAAGGCACCAAGGAGCCATGTGGCCCACACCATGTTCCTCACTAGTTGCATTAAAAACACAAGTAACTTGTTCTGTCAGGGACACAACTGGGGAAGATACATAAAATATACTGAACGTGAACAGGCCTTCAGTTTTCTCCCCGGTTTAGGAATATTAAACTGTTTTTTTGGTTTAAAGTTGGTTTAAAGTTGCTGTAACTTATTAATTCTGTATATTTATTACTGAACCATTAAACAGGCCTATATATCAGTTCTCATTTTAAAAATCCTAAATTTGTTCTCAACAATACTGCTTAAAACTTTATGGTCAAAGACCAAAAATATAGTAGCAAAAATAAAGGCTGCTGCTTTGATGTTTTTAAAATCTTTATTCTGGTTGTATGCCAGTCAAGAGCAGCTTTGGAGAGGAATATATAAATGCCAGTAAGAACAAAAAAAGAACACATGATTATTCTGTGTTGGAGAAGACTTCTAGGAATATCATGGACAGCCAAGAAAACAAATGAATGAATCACATAGATCAACCCAGCGTTTTCACTCAAGCACAAATGATCAGGCTCATATTATCCTCCTTTGGACACATATTATGTGGAGAAGGCTGTAATGCTGGGAAAGGGGAAAGAAAAAGGATGACTAGCAGCCAGGTGGATGGATCCACTTAGAACAATGATGGGCGCATCACTGGAAGACCAGATTAGAGGCAGTTCATCATGGGGAATATTGATTTATGCAGTTGTTAAGAGCTTGAAGGCACATCACTCAAATTTTATTCTAAAGTATAGGTCAGTAAGTGCTGTGATCTTCACACGGATGACCATTGAAACGTCCCCATGATCATGTGATCAAAATTTGGGCACTTGGCAACCAGGATATATTTATGATTGCAGTATCTCGGGGACATGCGATCAACATTTGTGATCTTCTCAGCCCATTTCCAACAAGCAAAGCCAATGGGGGAAGCTGGATTTGCTTAACAATCTCAGGGCTCATTTAACAACTGCAGTGATCTGCTTAATATCCGTGGCTAAAAAAAAAAAAGGTCTTAAATTGGGTGCAATTGACTTAACTGCCTTGTTTAACAACAGAAATTATTGTGGGAAGGTCACAAAATGGGGCAAAACTCCTTTAACCAATGTCTCACTTAACCACAGAAACGTCGCTCTCACTTGCGGTTGTAAGTGGAGGACTACCCATACAGGTAGTCCTCGACTTACATTTCATTTAGTGACTGTTCCAGGTGACAAAGGCACTGAAAAAAAGTGACTTATGACCGTTTTTTACAGTCACAACCTTTGCAGCATCCCTACCATCAAAACTCAGAAAATGGGGCAACGGGTTCCTATTTATGACCGTTGCAACATCCCGGGGGTCACATGAGCTCTTTTTTTATGATCTTCCGACCAGCGAAGTCGATGAGGAAGCCGTATTCGCTTAACCCACCAGGTTAGTCATTTATCCCCTGCGGTGATTCCCTTAACAACTGTGGGCAAGGTGGTCGCAAAAATGGGGGAAAACTCCCTTAACCAACGTCTTGCTGAGTGACAGAAACTTTGGGGCTCCATTGTGGTTGGCCTGTATTTGCATATGCCAATAGAGGCAGAGCCTCGCGATCAGGAGATTGTGAGTTCGATCCTAGGTAGAGGCGGATATTTCTCTCTCCGGGCACACTGAGAATATGTCTGCTGAACAAAACTCCTCATTGGCAACAGGAAAGGCATCCGGCCATTCAACACTCAACTCCGTTCAGTTGCCCAAACTCCACCTCGCAAGGGATTATGGGGTCGTTAAATGAAGATGGAGGTGGGACTTGTGGACCCTCTTTACAATGATCAACTCATAATTACCTCAGCCTAAGTGACAAATTGGCGATCTTGTAAAGTTTAGAAAGGCAGAAGCGAAGTTAGAAAGGACATTGGGGCAGAATCAGAATTTGGGGTTAACGGAGAAGGATCCAATCCCCCTTGGTAGTTTACTCCTCGAAACTCAAGAACTGAAAGAACTAGTAGGAACAAACTCGCTAAGCGACAGAAACTTTGGGGCTCCATTGTGGTCTGCCTGTATTTGCACATCCCAGTAGAGGTAGAGCCTCATAATCAGGAGGCCGTGAGTTCGATCCTAGGTAGAGGCCGATTTCTCTCTCTCTCTCTCTCTCTCTGGGCACGATGAGAATATATCTGCTGAACAAAACTCCGCATTGGCGACAGGAAAGGCATCCAGCCATTCAAACACTCAGCTCCATTCAGTTGCCCAGACTCCGCCCCGACGCAAGGGATTATGGGGTCATTAAAAGGAGATGATGAATAAGTAGTCCAGCTTTTACCTTCACTCACTGATACATAAAAAGGTTCGCCTTATGACAACCCCTTAATATTACATTGTCATCTAGGGAGATAAAGGATTCCTTACAACAGGGCTCAACTGTGGTCGTAAGTCGAGGACTCTCTCTCTCTCTCTCTCTCTCTCTCTCTCTCACACACACACACACACACACACACAAAACACCAGATCCTTTTGCTCCCCACACCAAAGAAGGGATCCACCCAACATAATATCTCCTTAAAACCCCCTCACCCCTCTTCCAGAGAAACCCCTATAAAAGACACCTCCCCCCACAAGGGCCTCTGCCCAGCCTTGTTATTCCCCCTCAGCCGGGGCCCAGCCAGGCCCCACCATCCATCCACGCAATCCTCCCCGTTCCCCAATTTTACACGCGTGTAGGGTCTCCACACGTGCACGTGACTCGGCTTTCCCTCCGTCTGTCAGGAAATCCCGGGCTGGCCCTTCCCCATCCCTGCTGGCTGGGGAGGATGGGAGCCGTAGTCCCACCCGTCTATAGAGGCGGCGGCGGGGTGGGGGGGAGAGTGGAATGGCCTCCCGTGCGGCGTTAAGGGAGCCGTTCCTGAGGGGAAATTTTCTCCCTCTCACGAGGAGCCGCACCGGGCAGGCCCGTCAGCCTTCCCCGCTCGGGAGCCGAGGCGCCCGACTCCCCATCCTATCCCGGTCGGACAAAGGGGGCTTTTTCTTGCCGAGGGAAGCCTGACAACCCCCCCACACACACACCGGTCGCTCCCCTTCTTCCCCCTCACTCACCATGGTGGCACCTCCTTCGCCCGGCCTCACCGCCCGCACGCCCAGCGCCTCGGTTTTTTCCCCACCTCCACCTTCCCCTCAGAGTCATGTGACTGCCCCAAGCGCCCTCCCCTCTCCCCTCCTAGGCGCGCCTCCGCCTGCCACTCTTCCCTCTCGCCTTCCCCATTGGTTCGGCGGACAGCGGAACGGCTTGAGGTGTTTGGGCGCGACGGGCCAATCGGAAGCCAAGCCCCGCTTCCCTTTTTTTTTTTTTTTTTCCCTTGGACTTCGAGTCCTCCTCCTCCTTCTCCTCCCTCCCCTCCCGCCCTTCCTTTTTTTTTTTTTTGCGCGCGCGCGTCATAGAAAAAGGAAAGTGGGCGGGGCGAGAAGGACGTTCGAAAGGGGCGTGGCCAAGGGGGTGTTTCTTTGAATGGGGCTTCCGCCAGCGCGGGAAAAAAAAAAGGAGACAGAGAGAACGGCCGGGGAGGATGGAGCGGGAGGTGCTGCAGCGCTGGGCGGCCCAGTTGGGGGTCTCCACGCCCGGAGTGATCAGGTGAACAGGGGGTGGGGGGCAGATGAGGAGGGGTTACAATTGGGTGTAGCTGGACCTTAATCTTCCCTCTCCCCCCGCTCCAGGAGTAGCCCCATTTATTTATGTAATATTTTGCTGGCCCGGGATGATGGGCCCTGTAATCCATCGCCCCTGGAAGGCTTTGCATATGGGGGAGGGGGTTGTAATGCGCCCCTTAACTTCACCTCTGGTGGGTCCCAGCACGACATTTTTGAAAGATAACAGATAATCAGATTTAAAAGGGACCTCAAAGGTCATCTAGTCCAAACCCCCCCTCGCCGAAGCGGGAGACCCTACACCTTTGGGACAACCATGGCCTGGATGACTGAGAATCCCTACAGACTTCTATGTAGGGAGGATTAACTAATTGCAAAATATTAAGTGTAATATTAATTTCACAGCTGTGAAGGTAAGAGCTAGGACATTAATGTCATCTCTTCTCTTGCCTTTCATACTGATGAGTAGCCTTTTTTTGTGGTTCTGCAGAAAAGCAGAGGAATACCTCCGACTTTCTCACGTTAAGTGTGCCCCCCTGCTAGCCCAGATGAGCCCCACAAGCAGTGCTGTGATCTGCCTGGACTTGGCTGCTACCTTCACAAGGAATCCAGTGGACAAAGTAAAGTATCTCTATTCTCTTGCCATTTCCTTCTCAAATGTTTTCCTTTGCCTTGCTACACCTTCCCCTCTATTCACGACTGTAACCGAGCCCATTTTTCCCCCTCTTTTTGTTCAAAGTATTGCAGCATAAATTCAGTGCCAGAAAAGTAAACACAGATGGCTGAGGCCTCGTTTAACTTCTTTATAAACAGATAAAAGTCAATTTTACAATACCAGTTGTAGATTTCTCCAACATGGAGCAAACCCAAACAGAAGCAGACCTGTTACAGGTTCGAGCAGAACACCAACTCAGGAGCTCAGAAACAGACCTTGCCTGCTGAACTTTATTAGTTCAGCAGGCAAGCAGAGGATAAAAACAGTTTCATTTTCAATAGACAGACTCAGAGCTCAACATAGCTTCAGAGCTGCAGAGCTTAATATAGAGCCACGCCTAGGCTACTTCTAGTTTCAGTTTCCAAACAGCCCTCATTGGCTGACTTAGTTGCTATGCCTATTCATTGGCTGACCTTGTTACCGTGCTCTGTTTCAGTTCACGAATATACTCTGACAGTTTTAAAGACAGTTGTTCAGTGAGTGTTTTCCCGTTTTTTACGACCTTTCCTTGCCCCAGTTGTTAAGTGAATCATTGCAGTTGTTCAGTTAGTTACTGGGTGGTTTAGTCAATCTGGCTTCCCTGTTGACTTTTGTTGTTGGAACAACACAAAAAGGGATCAGGTGTCCCTGGGACACTTAACTGTTGTAAGTGCATGCCAGTTGCCAAGCATCCCAATTTTGATCACATGACCATGGGAATCCTGCAGTGAGTTTGTAAGTGTGGAAAACTTTTTTCAATGCGGTGGTAACTTTGATCGAACACTAAACGAATGGTGCTAAGTCAAAGGCTACCTGTATTTTTATGCCGAATTCTTGAGAATTAGACAGTAGCATTTCCCTAGAAGTTTTAACTGCTAGTAAATAGGATAGGAATAACATGCTGTTTTGGGGTTTTCTGGTGCTGGGAATCTCTCACATTGGAATAGAATAGAATAGAATAGAATAGAATCCTTTATTGGCCAAGTATGATTGGACACACAAGGAATTTGTCTTGGTGCAAATGCTCTCTGTACATAAAAGAAAAGATACATTTGTTAAGGGTCAAGAATCATAAAGTACAGCAATAATAGTCATAGGGTACAATAATTTAGTTTTGGGGGTTTAGGAAAACAGGAGATGCTGTAGCCTTGTATGCAAAGAAAGCGATATATGTAGGGTTTGTTTGATATTGTACCCCATTCGCTATCGGACAAAAGTTGCAGGAACTTTTACCCTCCCTGACCCAAGAGTTTACTAGACAGGGCTATCATTTTATCAATTTATCACAACCTTTGGGAGGCCACCAGCCTTTTAAACCTAATTTAATAAAAATCAGACTGCCCACAGTCCTGTTCATAAATATAAAGATAACCAACCGGAGTACCAATAAGGACAAAAATAGTTTGATGCCCATGGGTAAAGGTTTCCCTCGCACATACGTGCTAGTCGTTTCCGGCTCTAGGGAGTGATGCTCATCTCCATTACAAAGCCAAAGAAAAGCCAGCGCTGTCCGAAGACGTCTCTGTGGTCATGTGGCCGGCATGACTAAATGCTCGAAGGCGCACGGAACGCTGTTCCCTTCCCACCAAAGGGGTCCCTATGTTTTCTACTTGCATTTTTACCTGCTTTCGAACTGCTAGGTTGGCAGAAGCTGGGACAAGTCACGGGAGCTCCTTCCCTGACAGGGCGCTAGGGATTCGAACCGCCGAACTACCGTCCTTTCTGATCGACAAGCTCAGCGTCTTAGCCGCTGTGTCCGTTTCGATGCCCATAAGCAATATCGAATAAACCTTTTGTTAAATGGTGGCACGTGAATGTCTAGTATAGGTTTTGGGGGGAAAAAAACTATTGTTTCATTGTTGTTGTTTTTCCTTTAAAGAGTTATTTTGTGAAACTCTCTGGCTTGAACAGAGCCACCTACCAGCGCTACCTGAGATCCTTTGAAAGCCTGCTTGCTCTGCAATCCAACTTTGGCATCAGAGAGGTGGCCATTCAGTTCTCCTGTTTGGATGCGACAAACCTGGCCTCCAAAATCCTGCAGAGGTAGGAAAGTTTCAAGGACCATTTCTGCTTCTGGTTGGGAAAAAAGAATGTTATTGGAATATGCCTGTTGCTGTTTCTCCAAAACCTTCAGGCCGGAGTTTCTCAACCTTAGCCACTTTTAAGACGTTTTACAGAATATATATTTGACTAAATCCTTCCTCATCCTCGGCGCAAACTAGATCGGGAACAGCTCTTGGAAAATGATCACCAATGGGCTAAAAGATGTAGCTGTCTCAGATGCTTCTGTGCTATATTTGCGGGGGTTGGGTGGGAATTCAGCCATCACGGTCAAGAATTGTAAGTTTATTCCTAGGCCAGGGGTTATAAATCCAATCTTGGCAACCTTAAGGCTTATGGAGAATTAAAGCTGGGGAATTCTGGCAGTTGAAGTCCACAAGTCTTAAAGTTTGCCAAGACTGGAAACTTGGAGACTCCCCACGGTCTAGATGTGCAAATCGGACGGCAATCTTTGGCCAATAATCTAAACCAGTGGTCGCCAACCAGTGGGCCGGGGACCACTGGTGGTCTGTGAGAAAATTTTGGTGGTCTGCAGAGAAATGTCCCCCACCCCCCAAAGCAATTAATCCAGGCTGCGTGGGAACACAAGGCTGCACCACCCACATGGCCTGCTCACCTGCTGGCCCCCCACCCTCCGGCCGAGCACAAATCTTGCCTTGAGTAGAGCCACACGAGCTGGAACTGGAAGGTAAGACCAACAGTGGGGGAGGGAAATCCATCCCGGCGTGGCTTGCTTCACATTGGTGGGAAAGTCAGTCCCCTATTCCAGAGCTGCAGTAGGCACACAGGACTGGCCCTTTGGTCATCCCAGAGCAGCTCCTCCAGTCCATGGCAGGCCAGTGCACCTGGGTTGAGGAGCAGCTACTCCGGGGATGATCAAAGGGCCAGTCCTATGCCTACTCCAGCTTTGGAATATGGGACTGACTTTCCCACCAATGTCAAGCAAGCCACCGTCAGTTAAAATTCATATCAGTGGTCCCTGGGATTTAAAATTATGAGTTTGGTGGTCCCTGAGGTCCAAATGGTTGGTGAGCCCTGATCTAAACCAGTGATGGTGAATCTTTTCGGCACTGAGTGCGCTGGAAACCCAAAGAACAGTTGGCCAGTGCACATGTGCATGCTGGCCAGCTGGTTTTCGCATGCGCCAAAGCATCAGAAACTTGAAGACCAGCTGGCCGGCATGTACATGCCTTTTTTTTTGGCTGTTTTTCGGGCTGTTTAGAAGGTGGTTTTGGGGGGCCTGGTTTTTGGCCGGTTTTCAGACCATTTTCCGTTGCCTGCAAAGACCAGCTGGCCAGTGCACACATCGGAGGTGGTATTCAGCAGGTTCTGGAGAACCGATAGCAGAAATTTTGAGTAGTTCGGAGAACCGGCAAATCCCACCTCTGACTGGCCCTGCCCCCATCTATTCTCTGCCTCCCAAGTCCCAGCTTCTTTTGTTGCCCTTCACAGGAGAACGGAGCTGGGAAGCAGGTTAGTGGGGTGAGGAGGGAAAGGGGGATTTTGCAATATCCACCCCCCTGCCATGCCCACCAAGCCACACCCACAGAACCGGCAGTAAAAAAAATTGAATCCCGCCAATGATGCACATGCGCACCGGAAACCGGAAAAGCAGCTGGCGACAGCACACGTAGCCACAGAGAAGGTTCTGCCAAGCGTGCCATAGGTTTGCCATCATGGATCTAAACTGTAATATTAAAAATATGAAGCTGCTTGGATAGTTTGTTCCATCTGCCATACCTAAAATTAGGAAAGAATAAGCAACAATCATTAAAAGGATTTTCCTGAATATTTTAATGGTGTAAGAGTTTACACGTAGCAAGTTTTCATCGCTAAAGATGAATCTCAGATTGAATTCAAATTGTTGGGACTTCAGTGACCGGTTTCCCCTTTCAGGTACGAATCCAGCCTGCCAGAAGTTCAACGAGTGGCTCTCGATTTGTCGAAACCCTTGTTCACCACCGTGGCCTTGTTTACTGCTTGCAAGTAAGATTGGAGGAAATTACCAATTAGTTTCCCTTGGGTTGATTGTAGGGTGGGAAGGGTTGACATTTGCAGTTGGAAGAAAATTGTTTATATTCCAGATTCTTGATTTATGGTGTGTTCCACAGAGAGGGAATGAACAGATTGTGATGAAGATCACGGACAAATTATGGAACCTGATAAGACTATTGTTGCCATGAATCAATTTTCTTCTAAAAAAAATATACTGTAGGAAATGACCAGGCTGAAACCCGAGGGAGGGGTCAAACGTGTCATAAGTCACGAGTCCCTGCGCACCCACAAGAGTTCTAAGTCCAGCCCACCTTGAATGCCTTTCTTATCTCCTGCTTATTTCCCTCGACTGCTAGTTGTCCAGATTCTTGTAGGCAGCTTCAGCTCGCCCTAAAATCTTTATACTCATTTGAACTGCCTGAACGTCCTGATTTCCCCAGCACTTCACACATACCAGTTAAGAGGATACTTCTCATGGTCTCTGATTTTGATGCCATTGCTGAAAGATAACTAGCCTATTTTTTAATATTTAAAAAACTTTATTAAACAAATTCTACAATTAAAAAACAATAAAAACGTATTTCCACTCATTGCAGCATATTTGTAGTAGTGTTCACTCACTGACATATTCTTAAGTATATAGAATATTACTAAATATTATTACAATTATTTTACATTTGATTTATGTTATATTTTCACATATTTATGTACTTATTTACATATTTATACATAAGTATGCATAGTTAGGCCTATTCATACCAAATTATTTCATCACACCGTAACTTTTCATTTCATCTCTCTATTTTGTGTCTACCTTGCAGCTAATTATACCATAACAATGCCAAATTTCGTAGTGCTCTGTTTCTTCTCTCTCCTTCATTTCCATTGAAAGCCTATTTATTTCTGCACACTAAAACCTTTTTTTAATCACTGTAATTAATTTAGAAGCAAAATACATGAGAGCTATGGAATTGAGTTAGTGGTACTCTGTAATGTTCAAATAGTCCACTGAAAATGTCTTGAAGACGGTAGGTTTGAAACAGTCCAGATTATAGGATTTTGGCTCTCTTGTCCAGCCAAAGAGTCGATTAACATGATTGATGGGAATTGTAGTGTTGCTGTAGCACTCCTAAGATGTTTGGTCCTGCTGAGGTCTTTCCACAGGGAGGAGCCCTTCCCCCAAATATCACATCCCAGGAATAGTTAGGGAGGCAATGGAAGGGGTCAGGTATGTTTTGAACATGTGGTTTGGTTTTAAAATACTTTCTGTGTATTGTATTTAGTTTTAAACTACTTTATAAGGATTGTCGATTCATGGCCTGCTCTTGCTTGTCGAAAAAGCAGACTCTTGAGAAAAAAAGTAGAACATTCATAGAACAATGCAAAAAAAAAAAAACCAACGGTTAAAAAATACCTTAAATCTTTTAAAAATGTATAACAGACATGCTTTTCACAAGAAGCATCTCTAACCGTTTTTTTTATTTTTATGTTTGCTTGTTTTAGTGATGAGATGCTGGTGGGATGTAAATTCAAACTGGGAGCTTCTAATTGAGAGATTTGATAGCAGCAGCAACTGTTTACGGTGTAAGTTTAAATCGTTGGGCAAAGAAGGTCTTTTCACGAATCCAATCTTTCTTATTGCAGATCCTTGAAACTTAAAGTGGATAAAACCAAAATGGTGACCGTATCAGGGGTGAAGAAAACCATATTTGACCGGCTCCACACCCAGTTAGAGAAGATTAGCCAACAAATCAACCGTATGATTTTCTTTATGCTTTTTTTGTCTTGTTTTCGCTTCTTGCAACTTGTTTTTTTTTTTTTTAAAAAAAAAAAATCACCTCCACATTTTTTGTAAGCCTTTTATTGGAAAACTAAAGGTGAAGCGCCTGAATACAGCTGGTCCCCGCCTGTGATCCAAATTGAGCCCAAAATGTCTGTTGCTCACTGAGACTGTTGTTAAGCGAGCTTTGTCCCTGTTTTTATGAGCTTTCTTGCCACTCTTAATTATCTCCTCATCTTGAGGTGTTTCTTCATCTTTCCAATATTGTACAAAGATAGTCCTCGCTGCTAAAACATGTAATGCTAAATTCATACTTCTCTTATCGAATTTTTCTGATATCATCTCTAGTAAAAAAACAGTTCAGGTTTAAAATCTACATGTTTCCCTGTTATCTTTTCTAACCATCTATGTATTTCTGCCCGGATATTTTTTGTTTTAGCACCAGTCCACCACATATGATAAAATGTGCCCAATCTTTTGGTTACATTTCCAACATTTGCTAGACCTATTTTTAAACATTTTTAGCTAACCTCGCAAGTGGTAAATGGCATCTATAAAACATTTGAAATAGATTTTGCTTTGTAAGAAGGGAATAATTTTGAGCTAGGCCAATCACTTTCTAAACGAGACCAAAGCCAACGAGTAGAATTAGCCAGTATCTACCCCACATTACAACTTCTAAGGCATGGGGGGAAATCAGTATGGGTAGTCCTCAGTTTATGACCATAATTGAGCCCATGATTTCTGTTGTTAAGGGAAACATTTGTACCCCATTTTACAACCTTTCTTGCCACCGTTGTTAAGTGAATCACTGCAGTTGTTAAATTAGTAACATTGATTGTTAAGTGAATCTGGCTTCCCCATTGACTTTGCTTGTCAGGAGGTCCCATAAGGGGATATGACCTTGGGATACAGCAACGGTCATAAATATGAGTCAGTTGCCAAGCATCAGAATTTGGTTCATGTGGCCACAGAGATGCTGCAATGGCCGTCAGTGTGAAAAGCAGTCCTAAGCCGCTTTTTTCAGGGCTGTAGTGACTCCAATCGGTCACTAAACAAGTGATTGTACATCAAGGATGACCTGTATCAAGCTAAAAATATCAACCTAAGCTAGGAAGCTTTTCATGGGGGGTATGGGGCAAACATAGCTACTGCAGTTTGTAAAGCCATGGCTTATTAGAAGTGTGACCAAATTCAATGGTAGCTTACTAGCAAACCTTGTTTGAACATGCGAGAACTCAACAGTTCGTTTGACTCAAAGCTGTTCCTCCAGAGTTTGAATCAACTATTTATGGCTAGTTTCAGTTGTAGACAGAAAGAGCAAATACCTGGATAAGTGACTTTGGGCCAGTCCCTCTTTGTCATCCCACCTCATAAGATCACTGTGAGGAAAATAGGTGGCACCTATTATTAGGTAGGCTCACCACCTTAAGTTGACAACTTTCTGGACTTGGGTTGTCCTGTTTCCTACAAAGTACAACCAGTTTCTTCGTTCAGTTTATTTCTTATGGCTTATTCAACTGAATGTAGCCATTGTTGTGCATTCAAATGTTGCCCAAACTTGACAATAGTTTCTTCTTCTTTTCAAGGAGAAGGTGATTCATTGAAGTTTGAAGAACCTCAAAAATCCTTCCTTGAAGATCTTGCAAAGGAAGAA